>NW_010239474.1:22139-75236 GCF_000690775.1 Eurypyga helias
GATTGTATTCACTAGACCGGACAAGATTCTAAGTGCAGGAAATTGGAAAAATGAAAGCACAGTCATAGTCCCCTTTCTCCTAGATGCAGGTGAGACAACCAGCTTTTCCCCTGAGCCTCAGATAATGCCTGTTGTTCAAAGCGGTGCATAGTGGCCAAGGCATGCATGGCCACAGGCACACAGTGAGGTGCCAGAGCAGACATCTAGGGTTTCCGTTCACCTCGAGGGAGGCAAACATGGGGATGGACAGGGGTTAAACTTGCTGCTCTGCTGATGGCAAAGAAGGAGTCGTGCTCAGCAAAGCCGCTTGTGAGCCACTGTCCAGGACCATCATCCCCAGGGAAGACTGGCATTTCCACCTTCTGCAGATTTCCCCTCCAGTATCTGCAGAGACATTTGTACCCCTGTGCTTGCCAGGTATGCTCTGCACTGATGATGCTTTTAAAGGGTCATGGCTTTACCTTTCTGTTCATTTGCCTTTCCAGAATGTGTTGGGTGTCCAGAATATCTTTACTGTACTCACCATGCCCAACATTTGCCCCCATTGAAGTCAAGCTGGGGGTAAAATATTTTCCCCTTCCACTTTCAGGCAAAAGACTTGCTGTGACCCAGTTCCCTGTCTGGAAAATGGGGATATGAAGTGCTCTGTTTGCTGGTGTGGCCAGCAAATAATCTTTGAAGCAGGAACTCTGTCTTTCTGGCAGTAATTGGCACAGCAGGGTCCAGGCCTTGGCAGTAATAATTCTCCCAAGTCAAATTCAGAGCCTGGGTGAATGCAGTTAAAGGAATGAACTGATTTTGGCTCTTTTGACACAGTAAGAATATCAAGATGACCTACAGATCATCTGACACCTGTAATTTTGCCTAATCGTAAAGTGACATATTTTTACATACAGATATCTCAGGAATACATGTCTCTGTGAGAAAGTGGCTCAGCGTTTCTGTCCTCTGCTTTGTTAATCATGATTGACTTCTGGTATCTGATTAATACAGCAAATCTCCCACAGGATAGTGGGAGCTGGAAAGCTGACCTATGAGAATTTGAATTCAGCTGACCTGGAAATATCTCAGTCATGGTTTTCACAAGCTGCATTGTCAGAACAGGGCACAGATAATTGTGGCTTGGGCTAAAGGGCAAGGGAGACAGGAAACCATGAAGTGGTGAGCATGAAAATAAATAGCCCTCTGTCAGGAGAACAACCCAATTGAGGGATGCTGATTTTGAGCAGAAGAAAGAAATCAGTCCAGCTGACAACACTGGGGTAATTTGGTGTCCCTATCTTGCCTGCTTCCCCCATGGCAGGCTGAGGTGTGTGCCAACCATAGCTGTGAAGCCTCCGGATTGTGCTGAGCCATGGGTCAGCTCAAAACAAGGGACCCCCTCCCTGATCCTTGTTTTGGGACTGTTAGTATCTTTGGTTTTTCATTTACTGAGTCCTCACTAAGACACTGGGGCAGGGTTGCTTCAGGTGCAGCTATTTCAGGTATCTCCATTTCCCCACTTACTAACACTGATTGCCTCCCCAGGGCTGCAGGGAATGCAAGCCCTTAAAAGCAGGAGTAGGGCAAAAGGCTCTGCTTCTGCTCCTGGGGCTCTTCTGTGTGAGGATGGAAGAAGGATTTTTCCTGAAAGAGAGATACTTTTGAATCCTGAAGGGCCAGGTACTTTATGACTATTCCTGTTTCATGGCTTTTTTTCTCTGGGTGTATGGCATACAGGCAGGTATCTTCCACATGCAGGCTTTAATGGAGGGAGCAGAAGGAAAGGAGACATTTTGCTGTTGTTTGGGAGTGTTTTAAATAAGGAAGGTTTATGAATGTGATATTTTTCAGAGTTTTCTGTTGATTCCTTGTTTCTTTTTTTTAAAAAAAAAAAACAAAAGCTAGATGAGTGTTGCTACTAGTTGTGGTAATTTCTGCCTCTTCTTTGCGAGCATGTTGTGTTGAGAAACCTGTGAAGCTCTTCATATGAACTTGGAGAGCACTGTTCACTTATCCTGAGGAGGTGGTTATCATCAATACCTTCAGAGCAGCTGCCTTCAATTTCTGCTGGAGAAAACAGTCTAAGAAAAGTCAGTTAGCTGAGCCAGAGAGGCCAGCAGTAAAGACTGAAGTAGAGAACATAGGTGTGCATGTAAGCTTGCAGTTCTGGGGAAGCACTATTGTTTCTGGAAATTTACTTCCCCTAAGAGGTGGACAGAGTAGTCCTTTTAATGTCATTTACCTTCAAACAGGAGCAAAATAGAAGTAGAAGGAGAACTTGTGGGTGAAGAAAGTAAAGGGATGTGCAGAAACTTTAACTAGCCACAGACCTTTTGGAGAAAAAACATTCTGAGGAGAGATCATGTTCATTGTGAACTAGGTCCTAAAATGATTTCTGTATATTTTTAGAGGTCTCAGGGTAGCAAGTACAGGCATGTTTACTGTTCCTCACAGAATTAAGTCTTGTTGACCCAATGGGCAGCTCAAATGTAGTGTCAGGTGTCTGTGTAACTGTTTGCAGTATCATGTGAACAAAGTTAGGGTTGCTCTTTAAGACGGTCATTAGCTCTGAGTCCTCTCAAAAGGACTGCATCTGGGTCTGTGCAAATGCACTATTGCTTTAAGTATCTCTAATGAAAGACAAGAGACATGTTTGCAATTAAATTGTATTTATAGGCATTTTTTCAGTTGATGACTTTCAATGCTTGACACCTTTTTGTTTAGACATATGAGAGTTAATACAAACCTCATGTACCACCTACTTGCATTCCAGCCTGGCTTGACTTCCAGGGTGTGAGAGGGCTCCCTCAGATGTTGTTGAGGGACCTAAGTATGCAGACAGAAATATTTTTTTGGTGGAGACTAATGGAGTGACTCTTATTGCAGAAGTGTGCAGTAAAAACATGGGAAGTCTGGCTCCTTGTGTTCCTAGATTTTTGGCAGTAACTCTCATTCCAATATTTTAACCCTTCACCAAGCTGCAGCCTCCTGTGACTCCCCCATGTTTATTAAATATTCTTTAATAAATGTCTCTGGCTGTACTCGTCAAGGAGGGTGGTCCTAAAGCATGCTGTGAGGGCTGATTTCTAAGATGAAAGAGACTTTGGTGGAGGGCAACATTTGCTCTGAAATGGCAGCTCTTCCTGCCAAGGCAGTGCCACAGCGCAGCTGCTCAGTTTGCTGGAGCCAGTGGTGGCTGACACTTGCATCCCTTCAGCAGGGATGTTCCTTGCCTCTCTGTTTGCCATCTCACTGGGAGGTGTGGATTTTACTCTTATTTTTCTCTTAATTTCCCTTGTCGAGTGGTATGGTGTGCTGGAGGGACTGAGGGCCAGACTGAAGGCCATATATCACTTGATGATGATTCAAATGTTTAAGCTTCCCCAAGGTCTGGCTTGTAAAATCAATTCCTTCATGAGGAGATGTCCTGCTGTGTTACCCCAGGCCTGGTAGGAGTGTGGGGTCCACCATATTCCTGTGAGCAGGGCAGGCCCTCTGTCTTTTTGAGGACTAGGCCTTAGAGAGGTTTGTAGCCTGAGTTGTATCCAAATAGTATTTGAATGCACTGAGGCTTTCTTTTTTCTTTGTATTATTACATATATTCAGACTTAGAGGGATGGGGTTTAGAAGGTTCTTCCTTAAACTGCTTATTTCAGTGTTATGCTTGGGGATCTGCAGGCCCCAGCATGGGGGTTAGGCCTCTGCTCCCCACACTCCAGGGGAACTCAGTTCTGCAGTACGAGGAACCCAGTCATGCTGCTGCTGCTTTGTAGCCTGCTGTATCCCCGAACTGGCATTTCACTCTGAGGAGCTGTGGGAAATGAGGGAAGACAGCTATTCTGCACAAAGGGAGTGTGTGGGAGTGTCAGGTGTGACTGGGGAAGCAGGGGCTGAAGACTAGCTGTGTTAACCCCCATTTCACTACAGCCTGCTCAGCTGGTGTACTGATAAGGTGTATCTCTTTTTGGAAAGGAAAAAAAAAAAAGACACCACAAGGCACTAGTTAGTGTGAAAAGCACCTAAAACAGATCCTATCTCTTTGTGGAAAGGAAAAAAAAAAGACACCACAAGGCACTAGTTAGTGTGAAAAGCACCTAAAACAGATCCTGGATTACAAAAAAAAAAAAGCCAAGTTATAATGGAGACCCCTCCAAGCTTGTTCTGTGTGCAGGTTCATATTGCATCATTCTTGCTGTTGTCCCTGGTACAGGCTCCTTGCAAGCAGGGACTATTTTCCCCGAAGTGTACTGGCAGGGCAAGGTGGTCTTCTGGGGACAAGGTTGTAATGGCTGGGCCTGAGAGAGGTGGGTTTGGAAAAAGAAATGCTGCTAAAACAATTTAGTGAGGCTATGATGAGGTGGCCAGGCTATAAAATGTTTTAAGCTCCTGTTTTCACATTCTACCATCTTCTGCTTGTACAGCACTTGTCCAGAGGGATCCTGGGCCCAGGCTAAGCCCCTGGAGATAATGACAAGGCATGGAGTTGCAGCTAAGCCTGAGGGAAATGTGAGCAGTGGCTCTTGGATGGGGCATGGAGCATCCGGGCCTGTATCCTGTGTGATCAGACAGCGCTTCAGAGGAAGAGGTATAGAAAAATGCTGGGCATAAAGCATGCGTATGTGTACTTTTCTAGTCCTCAAGATTATAAAGAAGATTATTTAGGTGTGGGGCAAGAGTTTCTTTCAAAAATTGCTTTAACTTTCAAACAGACCTGTGTAACTTAGTCTGTGGTGGTGGTGGCGGCCTATAAGGCTGTTAATCACATCAGTGCCTCGACCCAGTGAAGCTCTCGGTCATGACAGCCAATTAATCATGGATTCCTTGAAATACAATTTTGCTAATGTTGAATTTGCCATGTTTCACCTCACGACTCTTTGGTCCTGAGCACATTTGAAGAAAATTTTGTGCTAGTGATCTAGATTAATGGTCCTTTTTCTTCCTCCCCTCCCTCCCCCCCAAAAAAAAAAACTATGCAAGAGATTTCTTAGAATTCTGGCTTAGTCTTGCTCCCAAATGCTTGTGTAGTTGTGGAAATATGATAGAGAATATTCAACTGCAAAGCTAATGTGTAATTAATCCCCACATAGTTCATATTGAAGGAAATAATAAGTAGGCCAATTCTAAAATTATGTTGTCTTTAAAAATAAAGAATTGGAGATACATGTGTCTGTTTTAAACTGGCTTTCCTCTATAGACAGGAGGCAGTACTTTGGTGTAAAGCTCCTTCTATGTCTTCCAGATCAGGATTTTGCCAATATTGATCTGCTGGTCATGCACAAATATAGAGTGACTTTGCAATACTTGATATAAAATCCGCACAGGCTCTCAACTGGAGAAGGATTCTGTGTGGGGTAATATGTACATTTTCCATATTTTTAAATCTTATGACTTCAAGCTACCTGTCCTCAAAATATTTAGCTAGTTCAAAGGTTAATTCACTCTTCTGGGTAAAATCATCCAGCTAAAAATTTTCTTTTTAAGATAGGTTCAGAGAAGATTTTCTGCTTGTTGGGGGCTTTATTTGCATGACATTTTGGGTGAGAAGTTAAAAATTAATTTCAAAGCATGTTTCTAATCAAAAGATTTTCACAGAAGTATTTCAGTTTCCCTTTTATCAAGCTAAAAAGTTTGTAACCAAAATTAAACTGTTCCTCTGGGGAGCAGGAAGTTTTGTTTGCCAAAAATGTTAATTTAAGGAAATATACACCAAAAAAAAGGGGGGAAAAAATTAGTCCGTCAGTATCTTAGGCTCATCTGAGCTAAAACTATGCTTTCTAGTGTCTGGTTTAACTAGTTTCCACCCAGTCCTGAAGATACACTCCAGGCTGAAATACCTTGATTGTCACTGTCTAGCCAGGGTGTACCAGGTCGTGTCACAGTTACTGCCAGGAGAGGGCACCAGACAGCAGTGACAACACCCGTGCTCAGTGCCGCGCTCTGTCACTGCAGAGGCTGCAACCCCTCTTAGGTACTTGGGCAGGTAAAGATTAACCTCCCTTATTACGGCAGCTTTCTGTGGAGCGTGACTGACCATGTAATCAGCAAATGCTTGTGCTTATGCATTATGTCTAAGTTACAGTCCCTGGAGACTGGATAATCTGATCTATGTAGATTTTGGGAATCAGTATTGTGTATGAAGGGATGATACAAGTGCTGGAGAATTTAAGCCTGAGACTTTCAAAGAAATGTAAAGAAATTAGGAGCTGAACTCTGCCTGCAGAGGAGAGCTGGGTCTCCTAAGTCTCTCTGGAAATCCCAGGCTGAGACAGTGTTGTATCAGTGTAGTAATGCTCATGTGAAACCTTACCCATGTATAGCTGACACATGGGTAGAAAGCAGGGAAATCCCCGGAGGACAGGTAAAGGGGATAAAGGATGCATAGTGGTAGAGCCTGGCCTGGGGAGCCATCCCTTCCAGGATCAGGGTGTCCACTGCTGCCTTCCTTTTCCTCCTCTATCTTGAGCCTGTACTTTGTGTCTCTTGCTTTGCCTTATTAAGGTATATGGGAGCTTGGTGGACTTTCCTTGTAATCCAGTCAATGACTTTTTGAATAAAATAGGGTATCTCTTTAGAACTCTATGAATAATTAAACTATAATTCTGAGCCTCTATTAATGGAAAATAAATGCCTACAGAGACATGTCACAATGGGAGCTTAATTATGCTGTCTAGAGAATACTTAAAACTAATTTTTTTCCTCACTTATATAGAAATGCATTAACAATATTTAGGAGGAAATGCAGAATTTGACTGCATTTATTTCCTTTAATTCTTTGGAATAAACTATCAGCTGCTATTATTGGCTACCTTTCTGCTTCTGAGAAGCATTAACTAGCTGAATGTATTAGGTTTTCATAGCATGGTAATAATCCATTTTCTAATATACTCCTATCCTGTGCCTTTATGGATGCTTTGATTCTCCTTGACTTCACTGGGAATTGAGGATAGCCAGCTCTCCAAAGAGCTGGCCTCACAGTTAATTAGCATGCTGGAATTGGCATTTATATTAAATTACCAAAAAAGGCAGTCTTGGTGAGACCTGTAAAAGTTTCTGCATCATGAGCAGAGCTCTGAATCAGCTGCAGGACTGAGGTCTGACTTTAAGAGTTGGTGGGAAAATGTATTTATGTAGACCCTGTTATTCAGAGATGTCAAACTCTAAAACTGATTGCCAACTGCCAAACCACCTTTCTGGAAATGTTTTATTTATGAATATTTTCTTTGAATTTCTATTTTAACCTATATATTGCCCTTTCCATGACCTTGTGATCAACCTGCGTTTTAGCTGCTTGGTTTGCTTCCTGGATAGCACCTTCCAGCCAGGTGTCTCAAAGGGGTCTGAGTACTGGCTAGGCAGCAGCTTTCTGTGGCTGCAGAGGTTTTCTCTCCTGTCTCAGAGTAAGACTCTTTCGTGATATCTTTGTCTGCTTCCAGGAGTGGCACAACTTCTGCTAATGGATTTCTCCAATTATATACCAGCAGGATTAATCTGATATTAATTCCTTTCTTCCAAATTAGGTGAAGGAGTTTCATGCTGCTGGATAATTATTCCCAAAACCAGAAGTAAATATCAGGCATAGCTCTTATTCTTGAAAGTACTGAGGCAACTGGAAGTAAATTCTACCCCACAAACTCTGTTTTTCCCATCTTAGGAGTCAAAAGCAATGGTGTTTTTCTCCAAACCATGCTGTGTGCATCCTTCAACCTAAGATAAAGGACTGTGTACTTGCCAGTCACCCTGTTATCAGAGCTGTGTCTGCTTTCTGTGCTTAAACTGGGAGGAGCCCCTGCCAGCTTTCTTCTCTTGTCCTGTCCCCTCATCTGCCTCTTTTGTGATCTGGAATTTGTGCAGAAGCTTCAGCTAACTAAGGCTGAGCAACAGCACTTGCCATTAGTCCTCTTGTATGGAACTAATAAAATATTCCTGGCCACAAGTTGCACGAAATACTGCAGAGCACCAGCAGAAGGGAATTAAATTAACCCCTCCTGAATTGTAGTTCTTCAATTCATCTTTACACTGGGCACATACATCAATACTAAATACCATGTAGTTCATACAAGGCGACAGAAAAGCAAAGACATAAGAAAATTAGGACTGGAGCTGGAATGAATTTTTATAAACAGGAATAAAGCCAGCCATGAATATTTACTTGTTTTCTTTGTATTGTGCCTGACCTTGGCCCAAGTCTTGAATGTCTCCATGAGACCAGAGTTGCTCTTGTCAAACTCGGCTGCTTTTGCTGAAGAGTTTGAAAAGGATTGTTCCCTGTCACCCATTTCAATGTCCTGAAACAGCTGCTGGTTTCCTCTGTAACATTCTCCTGCCCTTTATTAGCCACAAGTTCATAATGGCATCAAATGCTAATCCTGGCTCTGGACACAATCTTCAACTCTTGCAGGGCTGAAGCACTGCAGGAGGTGCAGATCTGCAGTACTACAGCCTCTGGGGGTCTGGGCTACAGTGTGAAACTGGTAGAGTTGGGAGAGAGCTGTGGTGTTTACTGGAGGCTTATGTTGATGGATATAAGAGAGAAAAGGCATACTGCTTGTGTTCAGCAAAGGCTTTGCACTTCCTGTTCAGTGCCAAGACTGACTCATTCACCTGGCTGTTTTCCTTACTGTAGATGTCATGCAAGAGTGCTGTCAGTCCACTAATGGTAAGGATGGCAACTGACCATGCTGCTGGAAAGGGCAATCATCCTTGGGATGACATCCTTATTTAGTGACGCACTGAGACAGATGTCCTGAATCAAGCAGCCTTACTCACAAGTGTAAGGGCTCTGGGTTGACTTTGCCCAGCCTATGTGCTGCTGCAGGACTGATGCACAGCTTTAGCTGGATTTGCTGTGTAGAGTAAATTTTGCGTGGACTTTTGGGCAGGTTTTAAGCTGAAATATTCAAACCATATTGCTTTATGCCCACCTGTACTTGAGGGCAGCAACAAGGTTATGCCGGTTAGTAGAGAGGAAGGTAGTCCTCAGGATTCCAGGGTCTCCTGCTGGAGAGAGGGGGTGCCTTCCCTGCCTGTGTTTTCAGACTGTCTAAACCCACCTCACATACTTGGCTCCACTGTTGTTTTAGAGGGTATAGGGTCAGGACAAGTTCATTATTCCACTCCTTAACCTTCTTGCACTGGCAGAACGTGGAGTTAACAACCTGAGCGCACAGGGCAAATGCAGTACCTGTGCTCACAGACACCAAATCAAAACAGATGCAACCTGAACTGTGAAGGCTGAGGGTCTAGTCCCAGTGCAGATGAGTGCAGCCTTAGCATGAAATGATGTGCCTTTTGCATGTCAGTTTTTTGAAGAATATACATAACTCACTGGGGTTTGTCTATCCATTTAAATAAAGTTTCTGTGCTTGCAGGCTTTGTGGCAGAATTCATTCCTTGCTGACCTCATGAAAGCTTCATTCTCAAACTGGCCATGTGTTGTCTGATTATCCAGACTACCTATGTAAATCCTGCCTGCTTTTACCCAGCCTGGCTGCTTGTTATTGTTCCCTCTTCTAGGCTAATGATGCCATCCTTAATGTCCCTATTAATCTTTTTTTCCTCCACAAGTGTCACTGTTCCTATCCTCACGCTTTTTTTCCCTGTGAGATGCCCCATTAAGTCATTCCCTTCACCATCCTTTCTCAAACAATGTTTGCCAGTAATGCTGAATCCCTCTTCCCCATGCATGCACCAGTGCAGGTGGGATGGTACATGTGGTGTTTAGAAGCCTGAGAACTGACTCCCCTGCTTGTGGCTGTCCACAGCAGGGCTGTTCTTAGTGCTGTGTGCTTACTATGAGCTTCCTCCTGTAGCTCCTCTCTGTGTTTGCCTGTTTCATGTACAGCAAGAAGTGTGTTTGACCTTGTCTGATGTGAGGCTTGTGACACTCCTGTGCTCCCCGGAACAGTAACAGAAATAGGGTCACAGATTTCAGTGGGTTCTCACTGGGCTGCAAGTGGTGTAAAGTAACTGCAGAGCAAGAGCACTTCTGTTGCACGGTTTGGTGTCAAAGTCTCTTCTTTTGACACCAGGAGATGGTTTGTTTGAAACTGGAGCTTGTTTTAATGAGAAAATGGAGGGGGGAATGGCTGGTAAAAAGAGAAACTTGCAAAGCCGGTTGATTTATCTCGTGCTACTTCAATAGCACTTGAGAATTTTATCTTCTCTGCTTCAAAAAGATCCCGAGATCCTGTCTGCTCCTTGTGTGGTGATGATGTGTCCTCCATGACAGACCACAAGCTCCCCAGGGGAAGCTAGGACTGAGAAGAGTCTAAATTAACATCCTCCCAGCCCTGTCCTGGTTAACCAGTGCCCGTGTTTTGCCTTGTCTTCATGTGATTGCCATTGGCCCAGCGCTGCTGTGTGATGGGGCCAGGGGTTGGGGGGGGGGAGCTGTGCTCCCCTTTGTTAGTGCATGGTGAGTTACTGCCCAGCACAAATCCAGGGATAGCTGTCTAAAGGCACGGTCATGGTGAGGGGGAGTTGGGACTATTTTCAGAGGAATATTGTCTGCTGTGTCACTTTTGTCCTTGAGAATCTGACTGGGAAAAGCCAGCTCTTTCTGCAGTTGGTTGAAAATCACATTGCATCAAACAAACAAATGTTCTGGCTGTGCTTAGTGCTATCCTGGGGGGAGGAAAGTCAATTAGCCAGCAATAAAATAAATGTGGAGTACTTTGACCAATCTGGCATGAAACAAGAGCCACCAAAGGTATGTCTGGGTGTTTTGCTGGTGATGTTATAACAACATGCAGCACTGAAGGCATCGGCATTTTAGGTGGGGAAGGACAGGCTAATGCTCTTCCAAAGGCAGACTCCAGGTCCAACCCAGGGGAGGCTGCTTTACAAGTCCAGCTCGTGCATACAGGCTGTCTGCAGGCTCACTGTAAGGGTATTTTAGGTATGTTGCCCTTGGTTTTAGTTTCATGGATAATTTTAGAAAGCATATGCCTGGGTCTCTAATTTCCAAATTACTGCTGCTGTTCCATGTGTCAGATGGTATCTGTTCTTCCCTGACAAAACTTTCTCATCATCACCACTGACACTCAATACTTTTGCTCCAATGTTGCTACTTTTAGTTCATGGGAAAATTGCAGAACTTGCTATGCTGCCTGATGTGCCTGTGGGAAGGGAGGTGGCGTTGGAAGCCAAAGCACTTCTATGTGTTTGTTGCTTTTTGCCTATTTTGTGGCAGAACAGTCATATCCACATTTCAGCAAAGGATACTAAAGAGGTATTGGAAACATCAAAAGTGTGAAATTCAAACAGATGTCTCCAAGTGTGTTTTTAGATGTGCAGTGGACAAATGCAACCTGTGAGATGTCACTGCTCTTGACTTCAGTTGCTCACAAACCATGTGTAGGTGTTCATTTGAGCTCATTGGTCTCCCCTTCAGCCCCTCTTTTGTCACAGTGGTGACATCACCATTGTTTCCACAGCAAGCAGGGTAGGTCTGTCCACAGCCCACCTGCACCCAGCAGTTGGGAGGAACTCTGGGCATTGTGGAACCCTGGGGCTGACCCCTCAGCAGGCCTGCCTGGGAAGCATTGCTTTCACTTTTTCGTACTTTTAAAACCAATGATCTGCATAGTTACAGGTGAAGCTGGAGCAACAGGCAAAGTGGTCTGTTGTGCCTTTCTTCCAAGCTTCTACAAACTTCAAGTACTGTGGACTATAACTGTGAAAAGATATTAATTGATGCTTGAAGTGCTTGGATGCAAGAGCGCTGGGCACTGGAAGAGGCCATAAAGTAGTGTTTTCCTTTAGTGTATGCTTTGGGCAGTGTGCGGTAAATAGGATCACGGGTAATGACCACAGAAGATGAAACATTGTCATCTATTCCGTGTCTTGAATGAGACAGGGAACTTCTGGAGGAAAAATAGGAGGTGGTCATATAATTAGACTGTATAATAACACAGGCTTTTGAGGAAGCAACACAAAGATTCAACAGAGGTCTCTGAACTAATGAAGACTTGGCTTTGCAACCTTGCTAAAGGTCTTTTAAAACAGATGGGCACAGTATAATACCTCATACTGAAATAGCTCTAGTTGCTAGCTTTGACCTTTTCTTTATTTGTTCAGCATCCCTGCACTAGTTAAATGTGTTACTTCTATAGGAAGATTAAAATAAAGAAGCAATTTCCAGAAGGATTTTAGGGACTTTTTGATGGGGACTGTCAATCCTTCAATGCTTCTCAAAGTTACTAGTCTAAACATTTTCTCTTCTTTGTAAATAACATCAAGTTTTGGCATTATAGGGGAATTAATTGCAGTAAACTACACTGCAATAATCTAAGAACCTGATGTAAACCCCCACTCATACAAAGGTTTGCTGGAAGCTTCTTTCATGTAATGTGTTGTGGTCAGGTATGTGAAAAAAGCTGTGGAGAGTAGGGTGTCCCAGAATGAGCTGTGTTTTTCAGCTGTGCTGGTTAGAAGAGGGCTTATGGATGTTTTGTGGTTGAGCACTCTGCTTGTGTACCCATCATGGATGCTGTAGGAACTTCCTGAGATGGAGTAGAAGGGAAGGGTGGTCTGAATTGAGAAAAGGGGGTCATAGGAATGTCTAATGTACGATACATAGCAGTGAATCCCTTCTTGGGGAAGAAGGGTCAGTCAATGAGTTGAGGAATGTGTTTCTCCAACAACAGCTCTAAGGGAAGATGTTTAATTTTGTCCTCACTTGAATAGTCACTGTGGTTTGGGGCTGTGAAAACCCTAAAGCGTGCTTGAAGGAAGATTACTGCAATATGAAGTTTTTACCTTGCTTTTTTTTAAACTTTAGAAGTGTATTGAAAGTAGACTTTAAGAATATTTTTGGTGCCTACGTATATGTGCACAAGACCCTCCTGATCGTTACAGGGAAAAGCTTGTAATTTTTTTTAAGAAATAACACTGGAGGTTGACAATGTTGTGATTGCAAGAAGCCCATCATTTTCAATGTTTTTGCTTTCTCCCCTTGAAATTGTATCTCATGTTGCAGTCTAATGCAGGTCTCATTCTCATAGTGTGTCCACCATTTTCAGGACTCCACACTCATTCCAGTTCCATACCTGCACGTCACTGCTGTTGTTGAGTCACAATTAGCATCCTGTAATACACAGTAATGGGATGAGTCATCTCCTACTCCTTAGTGCTCAATGACACTGCCCTCCGGGTTTTGTTTCTGGTTTGCTGTGGTCTCCAAGGCGCTGTGCTGAGTTACCTTGAAATGATTGTCTGGTTATAAATGAGGTTACTTTGGTGTAGGTCAAGGTTAATTTTGAGGAAGGCTGGAATGCAAAACTATGGGAAGTAAACAGGCATGGCGGTGCTTGTGTACTCTTACAGTGCCTTACCCCTGCAAGAGATGTCCTGGGCAGAGCAGATAGGTGTGTCATCAGTCCAGTTCTTCTCTCCTGTCAGAGGGCAGGGGAGGCTCCAGCCTTTTGCATGCCCAGTCCCGTTTGCTAAGAGAGGAAGGACATCTAACGGAGACTGGGGAGGTTAGGACATTACCTGTATCATGAGTTGGGGACTGGAGAAAAAGGTCTTGATCTCAGCTTTTGGATAACGCCAGTGAGAATTGAACTTAAAATAGCAAAATGTGTCTGTTACCACTAGAAATGTCTGCAAAGAAGCTGAGATAGAGGATAATTGTTTCTGAACTTCCATAGTCTGTATTTTTGCCTCCTCTTGAGGAACAACAGTGGTCCAGCCCTGACATATCCTGGAATTTTCCTGATATCTTGGAAGACTGTTGGTCTAGGTGCAGGTACTCTGGCCTTAACTGGATGAAGAGGACCTGGAGGCGCTGGTTGACAGTGGATGAATATGAGCCAGCAGTGTGCCCAGGTGGTCAAGAAGGCCAATGACATCCTGGCCTGCATCAGGAACAGTGTGGCCAGCAGGACCAGGGCAGGGATTTTTCCCCCTGCACTGGGCACTGCTGAGGCTGCACCTCAAATCCTGTGTTCAGTTTTGGGCCCCTCACTACAAGACAGACACTGAGATGCTGGAGTGTGTCCAGAGAAGGGCAACAGAGCTGGGGAAGGATCTGGAGCACAATTCCTGTGAGGAGCGGCTGACGGAGCTGAGGTTTAGTCTGGAGAAGAGGAGTCTCAAGGGAGATTTTGCAGCTCTCTACAACTCCCCAAAAGGAGGTTGCAGCAAGATGGGAGTCGGTCTCTTCCCCAAGTAACATGTGACAGAACAAGAGGAAATGGCCTCAAGTTGTGCCAGGGGAGGTTTAGATTGGATATTAGGAAAAAATTCTTCACTGAAAGGATTGTCAGGCATTGGAACTGGCTGCCTAGGAAGGGGGGTGAGTCACCATCCCTGGGGGTATGTGGATGACGTGCTGAAGGACATGGTTTAGTGGTGGATTTGGCAGTGCTGGGGTAACAGTTGTACTTGATCATCCTTAAAGGTCTTTTCCAACACAAATGATTCTGTGATTCTACCTGAGTGAGGATAACAGGACACAACTGTTGAACTTCTCTGATGCTATGCAGGCTTGCAGTTTTATAGATCCTAGATTTGTGATAATGATTTTACTACAAGGAAGTTGATCTGTTTGCAGTTTCTCCTTAACTTGGATTTACTAAGACAATCGTGTATAAGAGCACGCTGGTTTTATGTGGCTGTAAATAGTGCTTGGCATTGTAGCTGGCATAGGAAGGACATTGTAGCAGAGAAGATGTAACACTGTTTTTTCTGCCAAGACATGATTTTTAGGAAAAATGTCAGGAACAGAACATTCAGCAGCCCTTAATTGTGACTTTTAAAAGTGCAGATGTTGGGAAGAGGTTTAGGAGGAATATTTTTAATAGTTCTGCACAGTTATGTGCTCCAGATGAGCTGTGCCTGAACTATTGAAAATTTGGTGAACTTGTTTTGTAATCTAGCCTGTTCTGCATCTGTTACTGCCACCAACTAGGTTTTGCTGTCAGTTTGGAACATTTGAAAGTCTCAGACTTCCATATGAAAACCCAAGTGTGAGATGCCCCCCAAAATCTCATAAGGCTGGGTTATCTTCTGTCAACCTACTGTGAAACTTGGGGAGAATGAGAGAAGAATTGGGGGACCAACCCTTACTCCACTGGTTCCTTTATCCGGGGTAAAAAAGGAGCCTTGCAGTTGGTTCCAAGGTTTCTTCCAGCTGAGGCTCTGGGTAGGCACCCATAGTCTGAGTTTCACCTTGGAAATCCTGGGGTTACAGAGGTGTAGTGGTGGTGTCAAACCTGCTGATCGTATCCTTCATGAAGTGGCTAAGTGAGGCTGCTGTGGCCATCAGGGTTACCGTGGCCACCCAGAGAGTGTTGTGGCAGGTAGGGGCTGGAAGGGTGCAGAGGTGACAAACGAGCACAAGTCCCTGAGAGCCCCCTGTCACCTCCTGAGGTCCCAGTGCAGCATCTCCACAGCAAGACTGAATTGGAAGGGGGCAAGAGGTGGATTTTTTTTTTTTTAAAGCCTACCAGGAATATGTGGTATAACAGACTAGAGCTGGGGCTTAGAGTTCAGCATTTACTGGCTAAGAAACTTGCTGGCTGTTTGAGGGAATTTACATAGGTTCCTGAAAACATTTTTTGGTGCTTGTTCTCTTTGCTGCTACTAATATTTGAAGTTCTGGAATTCAAAACTAAATTGTTCCTTGGTATGAAATTGCCTGGGTGGTGTGAAGCTGACCGCCTGGAGTGCAGAAATCCAGTGCATCAACAGAAAGAGGGGTTTCTTTTTTCAGTGTAATGAATATTTACCAGTCAGCATGTCTGACAGGCTTTTAGCAGTAAATATCACTTGAAACCAACTGCTGGAATCCCTGGCTATAATAACAGAAAAGAATGAATGGAAAAGGGATTTCACATTCCAAATCCTTCCAGGGTAAGTTATTAAAAATAACAAAGTTGGAGTAGGGGTGGGAACAGGCTTATCAGCACCTGGAGAATGATGAATGTCATGATTGCTAAAAGCTGTTTGTACTGTTGTAATTAAGGTCAGCATCTGGCACATGCTGACCTTGGAAGTGATCAGTGGTCCCAATAAATGTTTACTGGGGGGAAGCTGACTCAATTCCTTGGATGTGTAAACCTGGTAATCTCAGCTCTTCAGAGTTTTGACAGCTATCGTATGCTACCTCCTCTGACTTTCTTCCCCACTGTCTTATTTTTCTTCCTTTGTCTGTCAACCTCATGTGGAAATTTATGTACAGAAATGGTAACAGATAATTTCCACGATTTTTCTATGAAAAAAATAGCAGATCCTATTGGAGAGAAGAGAGGTCTGACTGAAGTACTGGCTGGGAGGCAGGACTTGAGTTCAGCACTGGGCTCAGTGAAGGGCTTTTTGAATAGTCTAGACGCAAACTGTTTAATCTGTCTGCCCCCACCTATAAACTCAAGGTAATAATGCTTCCTCTAGACGTACAGCATCAGGGATCTGGAGGCCTTGATTTTAGCTTGGAAAGCCACTGTACTAACTGGTACAGGAAAAGCAGCAAGGCACAATTAACAGATGGAGCACCTTGCTTCTTAAACGGAGTTTGACAAGGCAAAGCTTTAGCCCACTTTGGGGACAGGAGGAATGAAGGCAAGAGCAAATGCACTCATGTAATCTTTCTTAGCTTCACTCAGTTGGAGCATCAACTGTATCTGCTTAACCTTTGTGGCTGAGGGCTCCTGCTTGAGCTAAGACAAGTCCTGCTGTTTTATCACAGAGGAGTTCTTTGAAGTTTCTCTTGTGTCTGTGTGTCAAGGTGATTACACTGAAGTGCAGCCAGCTGAAATAGACTTCAGGGATCAAAAAAGTGTGTGAATAACCACTTTACTGCCTGTAGCTGGTCTTGGCCAGTATATGTTGCTGGTACTGTTCAGCATTCCACTGCTACAGCGTTTCAGTAAGTTAGATGCAACCTGGCCCATGCCTCAAAGTCAGAAGATGTATGATTTTTAGGTTTCGGTATTACGTACTTCAAGCTGTGGCTTACTGCCTTGGTGTGCAGCAGAAGGAAAGAGGAGTCTGCTGTAGGACTCTTGTGTGCTATACCAGATGTGCTCCCTGAAGGTTAGAGATGCAACATATGATTATGCATTTATATTTTGATAGTGCTAAAGGCCATCTGTTTAGAGTTCTCTTGTGCTTGGTGCTGTATAAATGTATTGAAAGTGATGATCTCTGCATAAAGATCTTTTAGTCTCAAGACAACTCATAAGAGAATAAAACCAGAAATTTGGTGATGGGGGAAAAAAATAAGGAAGCTTTCTTATTTAGTTGAGATCACTAACTGTAATCTGTTTGGAAATGACACAAGTTTCCAACCTTCCCCCCCACTTTAAAAAGTCTGCTTCCTATAGGAAAACAATAACAAGTGTTTGATCTCATGCTGCTGTGGATTAGGCATGTCTACACTGCAAGGACTAAATTTATACTTAACCAAGCTTTAACTGAGCTCCTTTGGAGGCCATTCAGAAGCAGGTGAGGACACACTGCTGGCTGCAGATGGCTCTCAGCTTCTTGGGGGGATGTGTGGGGTTTCTGCCCATCCTCAGCCTTGTGCTGCTGTGCGAGAGGCAGCATAGACAAAACAAGTACTGCTGTTTCATCCGCCTGCACTGTGAGCAGAATCTAGCTCAAATGGGCAATGCTGGTTTTACAGCAGTGGTAAAGCATCTGGCCCGTCACAGATGGGGTTGGGATTATTGCTGCAGCAACCTTGGGGTGAGGGGAGGTTGGGGGGGAGCGGCGGAGCTGAAGAGGTGCTTCTGAGATAGTTGAGGTGTTTCTTCTGCAAAGAAAATGAAAGGAAATTTAAGGCATGCAACAGGAGTGGGGGGAAATTCAGAAGGAGCACTGAGACAAAGGGGAGCTGTGACTCAAGCTTTCCTTGATGCTGTATGTGGGGGGTCACTGTCAATGTTTGAAAAGGGACACAACAGTCCTGTGGCTTTCCTAAGGGGAACCAGATCCTCTTAATGCTTCTTTGCACTGGAAAACACATGGGAGATCAGGCACTGCTACCAACTGAGTTTTCAGAGTTGTGCTTGCTTGTGGAATTTAATAGCAAGACTCCTCCTAGTTAAGATAAAAGTGGGTGTCTGAGAGAATCACTTTAATCCTCACATCCCTTAGTTCTCAGATTGTCTGGGCTTCCTCTGTAGCAATTGACACTCGCTATGTCACAAGTGCAAATTGTCACAGCATGTTTTAAGTTTGATGTAACGAGGAAGGAATTCAGATTATATCAATACCTCACCATTTTGCACTGATTCTTAGCGGGAACCAGCAAAATCAGATGCAGCCTTTATGTATTAAGTGTACAAACAATCCATGAGATCAAAACCACTGACTTCAGTCATGTCAGATTTTCATGATTAAGTCCATGTTTCTAGGACAAAAGGCAAACAGTCAAGCATTTGGGACAGCCCTCTGCTCTAAAGGGGCATTGCCACAGTGTGAGGTCTGACTGGTCCTGAATGGAGTGGGACACACTGGTTTGGAAAGGCGTGTGGTGGGCACTGCCTTGGTGAGCCCTTTATATTAAGTCGCTCTCTCTGCATTTGAGGTGTTGGACTATTGCTCTACCCTGTTTTGTAGGGAGTTGTGTACTCAGAATTTATTGAGACCTGCTCTTATCTGCAGGGAGCCAGTACTTTCCCTGGAAGGTATTTACCTTCAATGGCTGGGGAGCACGTTCTCCAAACACGGACAGGGAAAGGCATGTGGAGGGCAGCTCTGGCCGCAAGCAAGGGCCCCGAGCTCTGCGGGGGCTCGGCGACTTTGTGGGAATCTGTTCTGCGGTGGTCTCCTGTTCACAGATCTCCTCTTGTTAATCTGCTAGCCCTATGCCAAAAACGTTTTTTGCTCTATGATGAGAAGTGTAAGGGAAACCTTTTAGTCTTACAAGATATTGCTTAGTTCGAATGAACTAATCTAGAAACAAAGCGCTTATTTGAATACCAGTCCCGTGTAATACTAACAGGAGTCACGAGATGGGGCTATTTTAGTTAGCTCTCCCGAATTCTGTGTCCCTGGCTGTAGGGGCAGTTAAATGGGAAATGCCTGTGCATGCCAAGATGCGCCTGGCTCGAAGGCGAGCCCAGCACCAACGGGTGCCTGGACCAGTGTCTCGGCAATCCTTTGTTCAGCTGTGCAGATAAAAGCTTTGATGGAGGCTGCCCCCCATGCAAAAGCCCAAAACTGTGTGTAAGCTCGAGATGAGGGTTTTCCTTCTTGCCCAGTGTGCTTTAGGACATGGATTTCATGGTCAGCCCTGTGTGCAGGGCAGGTGAGTATTCCTAGTGGAAGTCTTCAGGTTCCTCTGGCAGAGATTCCTCTCCACACTGCCAGGATAGGGTTTAAAAGCACACTGTTTGGCATTCAACATATTTAAACGGTCATATCTTCTCTTTAAAATGTATCAAGTATAGCTTTAAATAAATCTTAATTTTTCAACACTCTTGGTAGATGCAAATAAGCAGAGCTTCTTTACCAGGTATTGTGTGCTGTGCCTTTAAAAAAACGCTGAAGTAAGATTTCTGTGACCTGGAACACCTAATTTGGTCTCTGTGTGACTCTGCCATCCAATAAGCTCTTTGCTCTAGAGCTCAGAAGATTTTTAAAATTGCATTAAAATAGCAGATGTTAAAAATATGCAGCTTGGGAGAGGGAGATCTCCCCTTCCCCTTCCCAAAGGCACTCAAGAATAGATAACATTAATATATGACATCTGAGTCTGTGTCTTTGCAGTTGAACATTTCATGGTATCTGGACTAAATGATGATAAACCAAATTGAATGTGTCTTGGAAGATTTTGTCTGCATCTGCAATTCATCTCCAGCTTTTTCACTATGAGGGAAGAGCAGTGAGCGCTGTAACAAAAGCACCAGGCACTACAGGTTGGATTTAGCCCTAGTGGAAGCTAGCATGGATCCTCTGAGGTCAGAGTTGCATGGTTGCATGCCTGCTGAGAATGTGTCCCAGGTCCCTGTTATATGTAGATTAACAGCCAATTACTCTAATTGCATTCCCTGTTGAAGTTCAGAATCAACCAATGCTGTTTAACTGTTTGAATATCTGTTCATTGAAACAAAAGAAACACACTATCTGTGAGGCATGTGCAGAGATTTTTAGAGGATACTCATAAAAGCTAATACCAGATGCATCGTGTTCTTTGCCTTGCAGGATTCCTTGCACAAGGAATGAACTGACAGAGCTTACTGCAGGCTTGATGGCCAGGAATAGTAGATGTCAAGATATCAGCAGAGCTGCTGTGTTTAATATATGTATGCAAATAATTCCTTTGAAGGATGGTGTTTCATAAACAAGTTGGGGTGATCTTGTAGCTTTAGGTTGCCTTGAAGTATCATCATTAATCCATAAGAGTTGGGCAGCCACAATTTCTCCTCTGTGTATACAAAAAGCAACAGAGGAGAAAAAGGCTATCTCTAAAACTTTTAGCATGTAAAATACTGTATGGAAGGAAGGTTTGGGTGAGAGGAAATGCTGGATTGAAAACAGGAGGTGCCTGTGGAAACCGGATAACTTGATGTCTTGGCTTATAGCTCAGGACAGGAATTCCAGGCTCCTGTCATGGGCATGAGTCATACTTAACTATGTGTGGTTACAGCAGAAAAAAGATGCAGACGACTGCAGAAAACAACGTTTATACAATGCTCACTTAGAAATGCGTTCTTTCCAGTTGTTAAATTGCTTGAAGCATGTAGGGCTGAGAAACCTGAACATTCTTCAATGTTTCTCCACAAATATGTATTGACGGCTCCAGATAAACCCAAGGCCTGTGGGTTTTTCTGCTGCTAGTTACTCTGACAGGAAGCTTGATTGTTGCATTTCTGAGGAAAAGACCACAGGGAAGAACAGATTCCTTCTGCTGTGCCAGTCCAGTTCCACTGAAGCCAGTACAGTCATGCCAATGTACATGAAGGAAGAATTCAACCTGTGGTTCTTTATGGTGCATCTCAGGACAAAGTATGTGGCAAAACATGGATGTTACATGGGTGCATGTATGCCAGTATCCAGTGTACTTCCGGTTTTGTGTTGTAGCTTCGAGTAGTTTGGGTTACACTGGTAACTCAAGTACAATATTTTCATTCTACTAATCCAATATTCTTCTTGAAATATTAATAAATGGAAGGTTGTGTTTGTACAACATTGAAGCAGTAGATGTCTTCTGAAGTTTCCCTCTGACTCTAATTGCACTGTTGGGTGTAAAATAGCTATCATAAATTTTTGGGATAAGTCCTTTTTAATCCTTCACCAAGAAAAAGCACATTGGTTCACAGCTCCTATGGTAACTTCTAAATGAAAGGGAAACTGGCCCATTTGTGCTGGAAATCTGGGCTGCTCTTGTTGGGTGCATGGCTAAGGATCAGATATATGCAACATCCTTTTTTTTAAAGGTGGCTTCTCAGTGAAGTAGTGCGTAGTTCGTCTTTTAGTGTCAATCTTGCGACAGGGTTAATGTCCTTTCACCACAGGGAGAAATTTCACCGCTGAGCTGAGGAAGGGGCAAGGTAGGAATAAAGGCAGTGTTGGTGACTCAAAGGGGAATTTACTGACCACACATGCCAAGTAGCTGCCTGCTGTGGCTCACAGGATGTAGACACTACCCTCAGAGTTTAGGTTTTACAGCTGTACAACTCTACAGTGCTTTCACTAGCGTGGTTAAGAAGATGAAGTTTTATAAGGCATATTATAAGACTAAATCCTTGATGCTTTGGGTGTGACATGCCACCAGAGGAGACCTGATGCCTTCAGGTGCAGCTGCAGCTAAAGGATGTGTGGGGTGCATTTTACGCTGAAAAAAGGCCCAGCTCATGCAGAGGAGAGTGAGCGCCTTGGGATGGAAATGCTGCTGTAATGTGATAATGTACAATATGGAAATCAACCAAGAGCAGATTATTTCTAGAAGCGATATTCAGGTTGAGTTAGCAAGTGATTAATTTTCAAATTTGATCAATTTCCTCTCTGCAAATAGTGTAGCAGTTGTGGTTTTGGCTGTAGTCACTGAAGTGTCCAGCCTTGAAGGGTCAGATCCTGAACAGCACAAACCCTGTGTCTCCCACAGGTGTTCATCCTTTGAAAACAGCTTGGGTAGGTGTTTTGGTACAATGTACGTGAAAAGCATAAAGATGAGGTGCTTTATAGATTGTCCCTTTGTAGTAGGGCACAGTCATGATTGACTGGCACTGGTAAAATCAGAGGACAACTAAGTTCCACAGCTTAACCCAGCCTGTCCTTCAGTATACAATGAAGAGTGATAGCAGCCTCAAATTCACTTTCTGGGATACTGAAATACCTAGATCTGCTCTGATCTCTGAATCATGTAAATCTGAGAAAGCTGAATCATGTAAGTCTGAGAAAGCTAAGTACTGTGTTGTGTTGCTCTTTAAAATGAGGGTGAAGACAGGTCATGTTTATAGTGCTTGTAAAATGGTTGGAAAATGATGTTCACTAAAACATGAGCTATCTCACCAGTTGCTCTTTAATATAGTAACCATAGGAATTATTCATGGACACCTAGCTTAACCTGGCATAAAATACTACATCTCATCAGGGAGAAAAATTCTGCTACTTGCTCATGTACAGCAATAAAGATTTAAAATCAGATTACCTTATAGTGTCATGTATAGACTCTAGGCTGAGAAGTTATTTCAGTCCTTAAGGATTCTGGTTGTACAGAAAACTATACTTATGCAGTGAATTAAATGGAAAAAATCTTGTGAATGTGTCAGTAAAATGACAGTTCTTGAGCACTCGGGTCAAGAAAGGAAAAGGTTCAGGTTTTCATAGTGGCAGTTCTCTGCATGGCAGTTTATATATCAAGGTTGCCCCTGAGAAAGGTCTGCAGTGCTGTAATTAGGACTGTAGCAGAAGGTCTGCTGAATAAAGAACACAATTTAGGTAGCTTAAGCAGAAGGTGGGAGGAAGGAAGCAAAATAACCTTGTTTTGCAAATAAGCTCTCTGAAATTGAGCAAGGACATCAAAGTATAGTAAGTCGTTAGATGTTCCTTTCTTCCTGAGGTAGCAATACTAGAGCCAGATTACAAGTGCTCATCTCCTAGGGACATTTTAAGATGAACCTCTTGAGGGAAGTTATCTCTGGGTTTTTTGCTAGAAATAGGAATAAATTTTAGTGATTGATATGGAGCTGATTTTTTTTTTTTTAGCTTCAGTAGCAACTCAGCTTCTGTTCCTATAAGCTCTTCCCTGATACACTGTAAGGAGTGATTCAGATGCTGGACCACCAATCTGTATCTTCCACCATTTGTATCTTCCAAAATATACCTTCAAGGGCAATAAAACAATCCCAATGACAAAGAAAGCCACATCACACCAGCGTGAGCAGGACAGGTTACCAGCCAGGAATTAGTTGTCTCAAAATTGCTGACAATTGTCCAGTTTACACTGGACAGAAGCTACAGTTCTTTTATGAAACTTCCTGCAAAAAAGGGGAAAAAGCTATATAGCACATGTTCCTCTACCTTTATAGGAGACTTTGAAATAGAGGAGGTTTGAACATGCGTGTTAGGCTTGATATCTCTGATACCTAGTACCTCTGAATGTTTCATCTTTTTCTAATGCCAGAGTATTTCTTAATGATGGTCAGTGAGATGAAAGTGCCTAGAACTTTACAGCTTTGACTGTCTTAGCCACCACACCTGTAACATTCAATACAGTGTGAGCGGGGCACTGGGGATACTCCTGTTTGTGAAGTCACATGTAAAGAATTAGTAACATGAGTTAACTATGGAAAAACTATCTAAACAAATAAGGAAGCTCCAATCTGGTATCTGTTACCTCTAGATGTTTCATTCTTCTGTTTTAGCATACTTACTGTCAGCCAATGGAATGAGAAGAGGGAAGGCATCAGATATTAGCTATGCAATGCTTCCAGAAACAATAAGATACCAAAAGTAAACACTTTTGCAGGCAAGTCTTACCAAAGTATCTTCTAATTAGTACTGTGTGTAGGCTAAATTTTCCTGAAGTTTTTACTGCTAATTATTTATGCCATCATCTTCTCTGTCCTCTCCGTAGGCTTGCATTCTTGCCTTTTAGCTTTTTTTTCCTTAGTACTCCTAGAAACTAGAGGCACTTTCTGAGGCATCCAGCGCAAATTTTAAAAAGTGAAGCCAGACTCCCCTAAGGAAAACTCCCACCTAGAGTTAGTCCAGCTGCACTTGCTTTAAAAACCCATCAGGACACTGTTTTTCTTAGGAAGGCAGGACAATACTGCCAAGGATATTTTCAATCCTTCAAAAAAGATTTACTGTGGCTCCAGTAAGCAAAAACATGGTTACAGCGTGGTTACATTTGCCTTAAGGCCAAGCAAAGTAGAAAGGACTCTGCAAGCATAAAACCAAGAAATATAAAACCCATTTCTGGAAATGAGTGGTAAAGTGAGGGGGAGTAATTTATAGATTACCAGACATGTAATAGCTTACAAATTCCAGAGGATCTGGAATGCAGTGAAAGCTAAATCCATATAAATGCAGGAGCTGTTGTGTTTTACACTAGACAAGGAACTGGGCTTTACATCAAGATATTGTGCATTTCATATGATAGCAACCAAATGCCATTAACCTTCAGGATGCTGTTTCATTTGATCTATGGGAGTTTTAAACTGTTGGCAATGTGTTCCATAACAGACCTATTACCTTTTACACATAGGTACATTGGCGTCCCCACAGGAATAACAAAATGTCATCTTAGAATGACTCCTCTAGATGAGTGGAAACGGCACAAATAAGAATGATGTATACCACCCTCCAACATGCTTGTCATCCTTGTTCCTCCTCAATGGGGGTTGCTTGATGTTGTTTAGTCCAAAGTCATGTATGAGCACCTCCCAGTATTCCTTTTTAAGAATGAGTAGCCAAATTGTTGCAGGCAGTAGGCCTTTTGGAGATTTACTTGCTGTTCATCTTCACCATCATTTTTGACCTCTCTTTTTTTCATCAGTCAGCTAAATCAGATTATCATTGGCTGTTCAAATGGTTTTGCTTATGTGTTTGGTCAAACCCTACAACTTGCCCTGTAAAATCCATGGCTCCTGCACTGCTTTTTGGGCTTTACCTGCTTCTTCCTGGGCTGGTCCAGGCTTCATGACAGTATGAGGCCTTGCACTCAGAAAGGCATCCCCAGTTACCTGTCTTGCATCTGTTTTCCTACATTGTTTTTGTTCCATCTTGTTTAATCAGTCCTAAAGGTTAATTTAAACTGTCAAATTAGGCCGTTCTTTCTAGTAACTTTATTACTAATTTACATCATTTGATGTTAGGCAGAAATGTCACTGTGGTAGCTGGTCTTGCTTCAGCTCAGAGCTGCAGGGGTCAGCTTTGTGTCAACTCCTGACCTGTCTGAGACTGCAAACACAGTGCCTGCAAGTGTCAGTCGTAAAGCTGTTGGTGGCATAAACACCTTCTCATTAAGAGCTGGACTGAGATCGCTGTCTTATTTCCCAAAGGTGGCCAAAGAGTAATCACAAGACAAGTCCAAATTTAATTTGGAAAGAGAATTAGATCCCTTTTGGGTGTTCTGTGAACTTTCCAGTGCATCCCAGTTAATGACTGTTGTTACAATGAGACCCAAAGAAAGAGGAACAACTGTCAGTGCCTCCTTTCCCAGTTACTAGTAACTACATATTTTTCTTTCAGTTTGTTAGCAGTGACTGAGCTTCAGTAAGGGTCAAGTACCTGATTGCCTGCCTACAAAGTTGCATGTTTTGGTTCCTGTCTAAGCATCTGATAAAATGCCTCTAATGAGTGTGAAGCTAGGTTTCTGCTGGTTTATTGTAGCGATTTTCTGTATAACTTATAACTTTCTTCATCTGCAAAGGTATTTGTTTTGGGCTCTTTCTTTAAGATCTCTCTCCTTTTATTAGTAATGAAGTATAATGTGAAGTAAAGAAGCAAAAAAAAAAAAAACACCACAAAAACACCACCACCAAAACCCCAACACAATGGCTCAGAAGCCCTAAGCATGATTGTTATATGTAACCTATCCTTGACAGGTCTGTCTTATTTGGTCATTGACACCAAGTTCTGAAATACTCCATTTTTGAGGTAGAGCTGGATTCTGCTTTCTCACCTGCTTGCCAGAAGATGAATCTTGATTCTTAGCAGAAGAACTAACTGTCTGCAGACGGTAATCCAGTGTGAGATCAGAGTCAAGTCTGTCATGTTGCTGATACGTCAACCTGAGTGGATGATGAAAACAGCGTGACTTTTTGTTTGTTTGTTTAGGGTGGATAAGCAGCATTGAAGCCTGAGTTATCTTGGCTATGTCAAGGATGGTCTAGGTAAATTTCATTAAAACAGGTTTTTGGAGAAAAACATTACTGTAGCAAATGGATGGGAATCAGTTATGAATTACATTTGTTACCAATTGTACAAAGGGGATTGAGCAGGCAGGATGTGTATGGGTGCTTTAGTAGTCATAGAATCATAGAATCACAGAGTCATAGAATGGTTAGGGTTGGAAGGGACCTTAAAGATCATCTAGTTCCAAACCCCCTGCCATGGGCAGGGACACCTTGCACTAGACCAGGTTGCTCAAAGCCACATGTAGTCCATGGTATTAATGTGTGAAGAAGCCACATGTCACAATGTTAGCTTTGCTAATTTTATTTCTTGCCTTTCTGTGATGACATGGTTACCTGCTCTGCTGTCCTTGCCAAGGATATTTCTAACCATTTGTTCATTATGTGCTTATTCAGTCTGCACTCTTCAAATAATCACTTTCCTTATCCATCAACAAGTTGTTCCTATTTATATTTTCACTGGTGTTTTACTGTGACTTGCATTTTGAACTGTGAATTGCTGTGAACTCACTAAACAACCTCTACCACAATGAGGCATTGTCCCTATCCAATATCTAACCATGTCTGGTTAGTCAGCTGCTGACTTTGAGCCAATGCCTGTAGTGGGGGGAAATACTGGAGCAGCTAAGTGTGGTTGAATTCTTACCAGGGAGTTGCATGATTTAACAAAGGAGGCTGTTTTTCAGTGAAGCTCAGGTGTTAAATCCATTCAGCATTTACCTGTATACTTAGGTCCCTGAAATACCCTTGCAAATTCAGGCTTGATCCTTCTACTTCCTAGAGGTATAAGAGGCATTTTGTTCAGCCTTTATGTATAACCTATATACGCACATACATGGATTTCAGACCTGTTATTACTACCCATATAGTCTGTTGCTGTAAGCAATTTACCCTTCATGTGTACATGCATGCAGATTCCATACCAGTTTTATCTATAAAAACACTGGTGTGTGTATACATAAGCGTGTATGTATATATACACACATAGAGAAAGCTTTACTTTCAGGTTACATCTGTGGCAAGCTGAGTTTGGCTATAACTTGAGGAAGAAAAAGATTCTGAAATATTTATTGATAGCATATAAACACTGTGTCCTTGATCTATGTGAAATATAGATGTTGACAAATATCAGTTAAATGGTGGCATTTGAACCTAGTTTGAACTGAGTCATATGTTTTTGTTCTTTGTCAAATGTATGGTTTCATTTTTGACTTGGAGGAAACAGACAGTTTTTCTGTCTGTGGCCCGTGTAACCTTAGTCTTGTCTGAGGTGGAAAGAAATTGGCAATTTTTTCCATCTTGTGGCTCTATTGATTGTACTGGAATTGCACCCAAGATTAATGTCTGAAGTTTTGGGATAGTTTTGTTTTCTTAAATTGGACCACTGAACTTCTGGAAAATTTAAACCACGTCCAGCATGGGAGCCAGCGAAACTGTTAACCCATATGGTAATGTTCAGGTTGAGATCACGGACATGATCTCATCCTTCGTGTAACTTTTGATGTTTGTGTGTCAGCAAGAAAGCCGAAGAGTAGAAGAATAGATTCAGCATCAGAAAAGTTTTATTTTTCTTCTTGTTCTGAGGGTTTTTTGTGGTGTGAAGAACCGCCTTTTCCCAGTAAAAGGCATGTGTCACAAAAGCCAAATGTGAATAAAGAAAAGCCTGTTCAGAAGCCATCAGCTCATCCTGATATCAGCCAGCACAACTTGTGCCTGATAATCTGCCCAAGACTCATCAGCTGTGGCATCTAGATCCAAGAGTGTGTTTATTCTGTCTGATTAGTCACACGAAAGGGAATTTGTGAGTTCAGGACAAAGAGCAAATTGGAGTGCATTGTTTTTCTGTGCATACTCGGTCTTACAGATCTGATCGTGGCTACTTTTAACAGATCTGTTTGAAGCCCTCAGCTGGTAGTGTGCTTTGCATTCAAAGATGAGCCTTGTTTCTTGGAAGTCATAAATTAGCCAGGACTGGCAAACAAGTGGGACAAAATAATTTTTGCTAACTGAATGGCATTTTACTGCTTCCTGTATCTTCTTCCCCTGATCTGAGATGTCTGATGGTTCTTAGCCTCTTCTCTCATTCTCCTGCCACTTCTCAGCTGTTCTTGAGGTCGTGTTAGTCCCAAGTGTTTTTCCCTGTTAGCTGTTCCATGGATTTGTCATGATCCTGTGTGCATAGAGCATATGCAGATAACTTACTCAGCATCTGGTTTCTGTATTAGCTGTTCATTGCTGTAGTTGCATGCAGTCTGAACAATCATCTGTTGCTTGTTTGTTTTTAATTCCAGTTTATTTTGTGTACTTCTAAAATGTAAGGATTAGGTGGTGTTTGTATCTGATTCTCCAGACTGACAGAGAGGCACAAGGTGCTTTCCTTTGGTCTTTTCTTGTCACTGCTGAAGCTAGCACTTGAGGCTGTGTATGTATCACAGAACTGTATGCTCCCTAGGTGTTAAGGGCCTGCTTAATTCCTTAAGGCGCTCAGTCTTCACATTACTTCTGAGTGGGTGGTGTCCATCCCCTGTGGAAGAAATGGAATGAGATGCCCTGTCCTCACAAGTGACCCTGCCAGAGCTGTGGTGGTTTTCAGCTGGGTCATGTCCCTGTTGTAGAGAGGACTCTGGTGCTTTCAGGTCTTCATCTGGCACTCTGTACTGCTCCACTCTGCTCAGGCTGAGGAGCTAACCTTGCCTTTACCATCTGCTGAGCTGCTGGAGCATAGCTAGTAGCTACTACAGATGAATCCCTCTCTCACTCTCTTCTTTGGTTTTTAAACTTTATTTACATTAGTCCTACAGGAACAGTGATGAGACTGTGGTCATGGCATACGAGCATCTGTTACCTTTGTATCTTCTCCAATGAAGATCAGATTCATTTGTCTCCCTTGCCTCACCATCTCTCCTCCCCTCCCTCCCCAAATTGTACAATTTAAATCTGGCTTGTCCTGTCAGCAGCTAATTAATGGTGTCTTTCACTGAGGCTAGCAGCAATCCATATGGGTTGCAGGCCACATAACCCTGTAGCTGAAGTACTGGGAAAATTTACGGATAACTTTACCAAATAGCTAGAAAGCAACTTTGTAAAGAAATGAATAGTATTAGGGCTGCCAGGAAGAGGTTCCATTCCTACACATTTTGACTCAAACACGTAGAAAGACAAGTGTCTTGAGCAATCAGAAACAGTCCTTACCTGTTCGTATGGCTACAGGTAGTACTTGGGGTGGGTGAAGTCTATAGATGTACCCCCAAATTTTTTTTGCAGTTGAGTTCTTGCTCAACAGCAGCCATAAGGGACATAGACACTAAATCCCAGAGCCATCCCATTTTCCTGTGTTCAGTAGTGTGCTATAACCAAGTGAGCTCTTAGACATGCATCACACATGTGATGTGCATCACACACTCCAAGGTGCTCACAAGTTGAGTGCAGCAGGGTATCACAGTAAACTCATAGCACAGATGATCTGAGTGTGCACATCTATAGATAATACTTACGTGGAATAATCGCATGCTGCCTTTGTACTTTCTCTACCATAATAAGAAGTCAAGTGAAGAAACCACTAAAATGAAAATGCAGTGACGCCAAGTCCTTAGAGCTACATCTTTCAGCATAGCTTCTCACTGTTGTGTGTGGCATTTCTCCAAAACGGCTTAAATGCAGGGTCAGTTGAGAGAGCTGACTCATGAGGTTAAGTGTTTTAGAATTGACTGAATGGAGAATTAAAATGCTGAAGATTTTGCACCTTTCCTCATAGAGTTTCTTCAGGTGATAGAGGATGTTTCTGTGATGGTGAATTTCGATTTGTTTAAACTGTTCCTCACAGCAGGTATTTGGGTACAGGTGAATCTGTACTGACAATGCACGTGGAGTTCTTCCTGCTTTCAGTAAGGAGCTGCCTCAGTTCTGACAGGGAAGAGTCAAGCCTAGAACCCTGATGTAGATGAATCTGGCCTCTTGCAGAGGCCTCTAATTTCTTTTGCTGTACTCTACTATAAAGCATTAAAATAGTTTGATGTTTCTGGAAACTCTTTAGACAACTTTGAAAGGGACTGGAAGTTTCAAGAAATATGGTATTTCACCTTTTAATTTGCACTGGAATACCAGGGCTAAGAATCTTTCTCAGACTAGATACTATACAGTAAGTCAGACCCTTAACACGGGGAATGTATGGCTTAAACAACATAGGTGAAGGGGGGTGGTGTGTAAAAGAAGGTGGTTTTATTCCTATTTTTATGAATGACCAGAGGTCCAGAGAGATCTTCAGGTCAGTCTGACAGTCTGTGGCAAGATGAACTTCAACCTGTCCCTATTTCTAAAGGTTTCAAGTACTGTACACTTTAATATTAGACATACATACGGGATGTGTAGATCTGAGCGACTGTCCTTGCAGATGCTGTTACTGTGAAACATGCTGGGAGCTCTCTAGTGCATTTCTCCAGATAACAAGTCAATCCTGATAAAGTGGGAGCAGTTCAGTCCTAGAAGAAAGTGTGTGGTCAGGCTGCTGATACAGTAGTTTTTCCTTACAATAGGAAAAGAGGACACAATTCCCTAGGGCACAGTGTCCAACACACTTCATTGAGATGCAGTTATAGGTAAGCTTTTTGTTGAAATGAATTACTAGGTCCAATAGTCGCATTAGACTGACAAAACAAATCTGCATTTTGGAGAAGGGGGGGTTGTTCTTAGCTAGACTTCTTAGAGGCTGCTTGTGTGGGGTATGTTAATGCTGCTTGTCTTCTGGATGTTACTGATGATCTCATCTGAGTTCAGAGCCCCTTTGTGTTAGGGCTAGGAATGGAGCTTGTGTTGCAAAGTCTAGTGAGAAAAGAGCAGGGTGTAAGAACTGTATCCCATTTCACAAACAGAGAAGTCCCAAAAGACAAAAGTAGTGATGACTTATGATGACACAAGCAGACAGTGAGCTGGTTTTCTATAACTCAAATTCCCATTAACATCTGTATAGATTTGATTTTAAAGATTTAAACTTAAAATACTTATTTTGACTTGGTATATCATAGCTGAAGGATACTTTTCTGCCCTTATCTGCTCCTTTACCACCCCTATGAAACAGGCCTGCAAGTCTGTTGCTGTGCCACAAACTGAATGCAGATCTCATGCATTCCAGGCTTGGGCATTACTTTTGATACTTCAGCTTAGTGTCTGGGGACATGAGACCGTAATATTCTGCAGTTGAAATAGTTGGTGTTCACTGCTGATGGTGATAACTTCTACTGATGAATTAGAGAATTTTCTGCCAAATAACAATTAAAAGAGTACATTTTTGCCAGATTATTGTAAGGCTCTTGTTTAGGCCAGATTGTAAACGTTCTCATTCATTTAGGATCTTACTAGGATAAAATTCTGGATCAGTTTTCTCTCTTCTGAGGCACAGTTGGACAATATTGACACTCTCTCTCCAGAGACTTCTCACTCAGATGACTGTATTTCTTTATTTTGGTCTTAAGCTACTGATTCTTTGTTGCTGGAATGAATTGCAGCTGTTCTGCCTCTTTTCTGAAACTATTATCTGCTTTCCCTTGTGCCATCATTCTAGTGGAGGAAATATTTGAACTGATGAGACTTGATTTTGTTTTATTATGCATCTGCAGCATTTTTATACTCTACCATTTTTCACAGTGCCCCAAGATGAGGAAGAGCTTGGACTCTTAAATTTTTACTTGATGGGATAAGCTGTATTCCTTTTTGGCTTCAGGCCCTTATCCTGCACTGTGGTGTTTTGAGCACATCAACTAGGCAGACATTCTAAGGAAGCCATTCCAGTTACCATAGATCTAAGCCATCTCTCTGCTAGCCCTATTCTTTCATCCTATAGCTTGTCATATGTTCATCCTAACTTTTATGGGGGAAGGCAGTAAGTAACAAGTGTACTGAGCTATACCTCTCCTTCTGGTAACAGCTCCTTTGCTCTGACTTCTCCCATGTCCTTTGACAAACCAAGTGCTTAAAGTATCAGTCTCCAGTGGTAAATAAAGACTAAGATATGTTATGAATTCTTCACTATCTGCCTATGTTGGGGGAGGGAGATTTCTCCAAAGTCTTTTACATTTCTTCCTACTTGTGAACTTTTTTTCCTATGTTGTGTCTTAGATCAGCTGATCACAAGTGACTTTCAGCCCCTAAAAACACAGCATGGTGAGCAGAACGTACTGTTTGACTTTCAGATCATAGTTTTGCCCTCCCCACTGTGACACACACATCTTATTCTTTGCCAAGCAAATAACAGTTTGCACTTAAGATGAAAATAAGTGAAATGGCAATGGCAGAATGCCAATACTGGCTGTTTCTGCTTTTTGTGCAATAACAGTGCACAGTTGTGTTCTGGAGTCTGGTGGGAACAATAGCACAGCTCTGTGCAGGAGAAATGCATCTTGTTAAGTGATCAAAGAGAGGAAAGAAACTGATTATGTAAACCTGGAACAAAAATGAAGGGGATGCTTTTTAATATAAGGTCAAAGTAATTAAATGCTCAGTTAGAATAGCCTTTGTCATTCATTTAAGTAATACAGTTACTATCACAGATTCCTCTCCCATGTCCTCTCTGCCTGATTCTTTAAGGTGACTTATGAGCTATGAGGCATGTCTATTAAAACACCTCTAGAAAAGTCTGAAAAGAAGAAGAGAATGACTTCACTAAGTCATTCACCCACAGTTGCTTCCAATTGTACCTAGAATACCTTGGTAGCTTCACCTCTGAAATGTAGAAAACTGTGGGGTCAGAAGCCTTGGTGTGGTACTCATTCTTCAACTGGGGACATGCAGGACTCCCCTTTGTTCATTCTTGGAAAAACGGGGAAGCAAAGCCTAAGTGACACAGTAGTGTCATTGCATGGAGTGCTGTGCAGGGCTGGTACAGGGACACAGTGCCGTTGTATGCTATCAGCTTAGTGTGGCAGGCATGCTGCAGGGGGCCAAGTGCAGTAGCATTACTGCCAGCCGTCCCCTGGAAAACTGCTGCCGCCTTCACGAGAGGTGGGCTTTTCTCTCCGACTGGGGCTGAGGATGGGCGGAGGCCAATCCTGCAGCAGGGACTGAATTAGTTTGTGAGGAATATTGCTAGAAATGGGTGCTGCACTTGTGTTTTACTCCTCTAGCCCCCATGTGTATAGGTATGCGAGCAGCCTTCACCTACCACTGCGGTGTGTGGAACTGAACTGGTCTGGGGATGATGTAAAACTATCCATCTGTCTGTCTAAAAGTGTCTTCAGTTATTTCTGACTTGGGCAGGAAAGAATAGATTATTTCCTTCTCCTTAAGAACAGGCATGAGCCTGTTTAAAAATTCAATGGTTTTGATTTTGTCAGGGACTGGCCTTTACCATAAGCCTAATGATTGAACTGTACAGAGATGGGAACTATCTCCAGAGTTCTTTGAATAACTGAGAGCTGGGTTCACAGGATAATTTAGACAATAGGTCCTGTTGAGATGGCCTGGTTCAAGATTTGCTGTAAAACATGCCTAACATGCTAGTTAAAATTATTCAGGGGCATCTGTTCTACAGGCTTTCTGGGATGTGGGATGGTCACATCTTTTGGTTCAGTTTAATTCTACTGATGTTTTTTGTGATTAAAAAATTAAGTACAATAACGTTGAAGTGCAGTCCCATTTTCAAAGTTCAAAATTAAAAAAAAATGGAATGAATTTCTGATAAGCTTTTCAAGATTGACATAGCTAGGAAATAATACAGAAAGGAAGTGGGTTTGAGCTGCAGAAACTTCAGGTTCTGGTTTCTTCTGCAACCAAAACATTTTGCTGGGATTAGCAAAAGGCTTTGACCAAACTACATGAGCACCTTTCAGCAGAAGTTTAAACACTGGAGAGGATTGCAGTGGAGTAAGAGGATTTTTTCTTTTGAATCTTGAACTTCATCTTGAACTTCATGAGAATCTTGATACATGAAGAAGCAGTAAATCTGAGTTGCTTTTATCTTGCATGACAAAACTAAACCAGTATCTTAACTCCAGTGCAATGATCTTCTACCAATCGAGCTTTCAGCAGCTTTCTATTCAAAAGGATATACTCAGAAAAATGATTCTTTTGGGCCTCTAGCAATTCCATGTGTTGATTTACTTCAGTTTGAATTCTAGCTTACTTTTCTTTCAAGCTATACTTTTGATTTTTTTTTGGATTTTTTTTTTTTACTCTTAAATGTGATCACATTCCTGTAACTTCAAACTTCAGACATTTTCATGAAATTTCTACTCCTGATGACAAAAAGGAAGCTGTCAAAACTCCAGAAAAACAACTCTGGGAAATTTGGGTTTAATGAAGTTCTTTAGTTTGTCTGATATCCTACTGCTTTTTGACAGACTACCTCTGGCTTTGTACGTTAAAAAGCGTTGGTGGTAATAGTGATAAAGAATGGTTTTATCCCTTTTGTAGAGATGAACAGGACTGAGTTTTCCTGGCATGCTCTAATTCTCCCAAGGGCATTACAGTAATCCTCACATTTTTCACTTGTCTGTACTATTGTAGCCTCCTTGGGGGGACCATGCCTCCATTATGCACAGTGGTTTTCATGCAGAGGTAATGAATAGATAGCTATTCAGTGGTGATCAGCATAAGTAGGAGGCATAACAGGTGGCCCAGAGTTTGATATGAGTATGATGCTGATGGTAAAGAACAGCATTTCCAACCCACCTTCAGTGTATCAAATAGAAACTATCTTGATATTATGCAAATAAAGTGGTCTTGAAAGATGTTTTGTGGTTTAAATCTTGCTCAAGGGAGAAGTTTTCTGATTCCAATGGGTTACAAGTTGTTAGTCAATAAAAGTATGTACAAAGACCGTGTTTGGTGCTGCCCTCGAGTTCTCAGTTTTTGTTTAGATTAGTACAGAGAATGTAACAGGTATTAATTACCTGTAGTTTCTTGCTTGTTGGTAATCCTGTGGTTTCTGTCTCTGGAGAGAATCCTATAGATGTTCACTGGTTGGACACAGGCTGTATCTCTGCTGCTGAGAGCCCTCTGATTATCCCACCTTGGAGTAATGCATGCTCCCAGGTCCGTGAGCTGAGTGGGCAGGGATGACCAGTTGTGGGAGGTGCTTTATCTGCTCCCATCCTCATTTCTTGAACGTGGAGCTGTTGCAGGCAGCAGCATCATGACAGGGTGGCCTTCCTACTGAAGGCCAGCTTCATCTTGGCCCCAGGATCTTTGAGGGTTGTAAGGACTTGACAAACACATGTATAGGATTTCTGAAATTGGCTGCCTTGTGCTTGGTGGCTTTGTTGCTGGCTCCCTAAGGAGCTGCTGCTGGACCTGGCAAAGGGCTTGTCCAAGGCAGGAATGTACAGGAGACTAGGGTCCTTCCACACACAGGCCTATGGGCCTGATCCTCTTGTAGGCCGAGAAAGTTTTGTTCCTAGCAAAAGCTGTTTAGCCCCCAGCAGTGGGAGGGAGAGGGCATTTGGTGGGGTTCCTGTGTATGGGAGGATAGGAGCAGGATAGGAGGGCCAGTGATTAGATGAAAATTAAGTTGGACTGGGACATCTCCATGGCCCCTGCAGCCACTTTGCTCTGTAGTGGTGGGGACAATAGGGGTACCCCAATGTATCCTAGCTCTATGCCTGTTTATAACAACTTTAGTGTTAAAAAATTAATTGCTTGAGCACATATGCCAAATTTTAGCCTGAAGCTCATTTTTACAGTCAAGTTATAAATCTTGAAAGTAAGGATTTGTAATAAATACACTGGTACAACAGTGCTAGTGGCAGTTGCTGCTGAGGCATGGTTTGAAAAGTGTGTGGAATAGCTTTTGTTAATTACTCTTAAACCTGTTAGTGTGTTATGCCTGGAAAATCCTGAGAAGCTCAGCATTCTCTGACAGAGGAATGGTGTTTTAGTTTGGGGTTTACTTTTTTATAAAATCTAAACAAAGAAAAGATTAGACAGTATAATGATTTCATGGTTTAAAATCTGTGCTCGAAACAACCTAATTAAATTCCTGACATCATCAGTTTTGTTAGTAAATAGTAACCATGGATGCGGAAGAGTCTTGCATTTCATTACATTCAGCATAGGGTTTCAATACAAGAGCCATTAGCTGTGGTGTGGAAGTGAAAAAAAACAAAGGAAAAGTATAGGACACATTTTTTTTTCTCCCATTGATCCTGAACACAGTCCTGAAAGAATATCTGTAATTAATTAGCAGGGCTTTAATGTAGGGCAGTAGGCCATAGGTTTTCTCTAGTGAATTCAGTAAATGGCAGCATATTGCACAAGATAAAGGAGATGGAATACATAAAAATTACTCAAACTCCAGGAAATAAGTAATAGTACGGTGTAGTTAAAGCAACTACATATTTTATACTGACTCAAGAGGGTATTTATATGTATGTGTGTCTCTATCTTGGGAACAATGCAATCCAGATGCATAAATCATTTACTACACCTGTCTTAATGCAGTTTAAAAAAAAATTCAGATTTACTTGGATAAGTGGTGACAGCATTGCATGTTTAAGCAAGGGTGAATTAGCATGCAGACAGCAAACATGGGCAGAAGGGAAACAGACTTTCTCATAAAGGAACTGATTAGAATTACTCAATGCCAGTCTGTCTTTAACAGGAGATGTACTAGTTAGCACTTCATTTCAATACAAACAACAAACAAATGATGTTCAGTTACCAGGTTTTAACATAAAACCGGTGTTTTCAAAGGAAGCAAGACTGATTCAATGCAATTAAAACAGATTTTGCTTCGGACTTGTGAATAAATAGGCATAATGTGCCTGAAAGCCACTATGCAGTATATTTGTCCACTCTGTAGGCTCCAGTTCTGCAGCTGAGAAGGATTTATGCTCGGCCTTGCAAGTAGTGATGGTGGTTTCAAAGCCTGTAACAGGGTCCTCAATGAGTATATATGTAGGTGTTGGGCGGATTTTGATTTGTACATTAATAAATGAGCTTGTTACCATTAAAGGTGTACTACAGATTGATCTTTACTAAAGTTTCAACTATGTGACAATCACATAAAATATAACAATACAAAAACCATCATAAAACCCTGTTCAGATAACAATAACTTAACTGTGCCATCAGTTTCCAGAGGGTAATTTGCTTTAAAAATGGTGGCACAGTGCCAGTCATCTGTTTCTTGCCACTTTTCCTAATGTTTCTGTGGGAATAGAGTTCTTTCAGAAACTCAGGCAAGGTTCATCTGGAGTCACAGGGGGACATACCCTTCTTCCTTAGGAAAAGATGGATGTTATACAACTTTTTGTTGAAAGGCATTGAGGATTGCCACTTTTTTAAGGAAAAGGGGATGGTCTGGAGATTTTGGGACTTGGTAAAGAAATTCCCATGACTCTTAATGTGTGTTGAATCAGAGGCTGTTCTGATTCCTTGCACACAACCCAGCTTTCAAAACAGTGTTTAGGTTTCCCCTGTTGTGTGGGATTCCTTTGCTGGTGGATGGAGTCAGGGTGTGCGCAAAGATGTCTTAGAAAGTATAACCTTTTCTTTTAATGAAAAAGGATTTCCAGAAACTTCCTGCCTTTGTTTAGAAAGGTTTTAACTGTCATTGAATGGCAGAAAAAGAAACAGGAAAAAACATTATTTGTAGCTTTGATAGTGAAATATGTGAGGGGATAAAGGGGCCTGTATTGGAAGCTGCTATCAATCAGAGTGTACCTAGCATATAATACTGCTCTGGAGACCTCTTAAATGTGGAACTTTGTGCAATAAATCCATTCCTGCAACATGTTTATTCCTTTGTTACGTTTGTGGGAAGCAGAGATTTCATTGCTGATTCTGTATAGTGATGCATAAAATCTATATTTATAATCTTGTGTATATATTCACCATGTTTAATCAACAGTATATTAATTTGGTATATGGATTTGTTGTTTACAACCAAACCCTCTTTTAATGAGAAATTTCAGTGTCCTTGGAGAAAATATGAAAATAAGTATTCAATAATTCTTTTTTGCTGACTTACTTGTATATTGTGTTTTTATGTCACCTTGATGCACAAAAGGATTTACTAGATCTAATGGGAAAATTACATAGCTATACTGGTAACCTAAAGCATTGTTAAATGAATGTCTTGCTGAAATTAATGGACACTACTTGAGAACAGTCTTTTTATTAGCAGACATTCTGTCCTATTTCTAAGGCAAAACTTGACTATATCACAATGGCTTTCAATAACAATTGGAATAACTCTCCTGAAAGGAGATGACTTTTCTTATATATCATTTTCAGCTCATTAACTACAGGGTTTTGTCATCTGGAGAGGTTTGGCTTTTGAAAGCAAAGGTTTATTTTGTTCTAACTACAAAAAAAGGTAAAAAGAAACAAATAGAAATCATTGTTCTCTAAGTAGAAGATGTTTAAGTATCCATGAGAATCATTCAACTAGAGATACTGATATTTAGTTTTATAAAAATGGAAACCCCCCCCCCTTATTTCTTGTTAAATGACTAAATAGCAGTAAAGTACTATGTTTAAAATGTGAGGTTTATAGTACCAAGAGCCTTGACTCTAGTCCAGTTCTGCTTCTGATACGGTCTGTCTCATTCAGCTGGCAGTGAAGTGTATTGATAGCTGAGGCCAGACTGGTTACTGCATGGAGAAACTACCCTCCTGTAAAAATCTGATTCAAATGATGAGGTTAGTCAAGAAGTGTTAAGGGGTAAATGTTTCCTCCTCCAATTCCTGCTAAGGATTGTGGTCTTTAGAAGATATAAGTTTTTTACAGCTTGAATTTTTCTGCATATGAAATACTTTGAATCGGCTTTACCTTTTTAGGTTTCTATTTGAACTTTTACCTGCCCCTGTAGCCTTGCCTCAGCTTGCTGAAATCTTACATTTCATGTGAAATTCCTACCCTTTTTCAGGTGGAATTCTAAATGAGTGTCAGTGCCTTTTTCTGCAGGGTGCTTCCTAATGGAGAGGCTCTCTCTGAAGAGGGCAGTTACCTGAAAACTGGAAGCAGCCCTTGTGTGCCCATTCTGACAGATAATTGCAATTCCACAGTTTCTTGGCCCTATGCAAAGGGACCTCGAAACCCTCTGTGCCCTACCAGGGCAGTTTTTCTTGCAGTCGGACAGTAATAAGGATGGGAGCTGGTTCTCTTGGCTCTGGCAGTTTCAGTAAACTCCACTGTCCTTGTGCCAGGGGAAATGGGAATGCAGATTTATGATGGTATAGCAAGGGACACAGGAGGGAGTCATTTGTATGATTTCCCTGCTGCAGTGAACAGCTGTGGAAGTCCTGATTGCAAATTTCTGTATACTTTCTCTTGTTATGAAACAAGTACCAGGAGGAAAAATCTTTCCAGAAAGAAAATAAAACTAGGAAAAATGATTAAGTGCAGGCAGCTCGACATAAAGAATACTCTTGTCCTGGAAAAAGTGCTGCTTTCATGTCTATTGTCTCATGGGTGAACTGAGGTATCAATAGAGTTGAGTTCTCCTATGAAAAGAAATTCTATTAAATGAATTTGGTGTGTGGGTATGATTGCAACTTACTGGATTTTTAGCCTGGGCACTAGAAAGTACATTTAGAATCATAGAACTGTTTGGGTTGGAAGTGACCTTAAAGACCATCTAGTTCCAACCCCCTTGCCATGGGCAGGGACACCTTCCACTAGACCAGGTTGCTCCAAGCCTCATCCAGCCTGGCCTTGAACACTTCCAGGGATGGGGCATCCACAGCTTCTCTGGGCAACCTGTTCCAGTGCCTCACCCTCCTTGCTGTGAAAAATTTCTTCCTTTATATCCAATGTAAATCTACCCTCCCTTAGTTTAAAGCCATTGTCTCTTGTCCTGTCACTACCAGCCCTTGTGAAAAGTCCCTTCTCTTCTCCAGGCTAAACAAGCCCAAATCTCTCAGCCTGTCCCCATAGCAGAGGTGCTCCAGCCCTCTGAGCATCTTTGTGGCCTCCTCTGGTCTCGCTCCAACCGGTCAATATCCTTATGTGTGGGGCCCCAGAGCTGGATGCAGCACTCCAGGTGGGGTCTCACCAGAGCAGAGTACAGGGGCAGAATCGCCTCCCTCGACCTGCTGGCCACACTTCTCTGGATACAGCCCAGGATACGGTGGGCTTTCTGGGCTGCCATCGCACACGGCCGGCTCATGTTCAGCTTTTTGTCCACCAGTACCCCCAGGTCCTTCTCAGGGCTCTCTCAATCCTCTCTCTGCCCAGCCTGTATTTGCATTAGATTTTTCAAGAGTTATCTAAAGGGGCTTGGGAACCTGAACAGATCAGATATCAAGAGAACCTTAAATGTGACTAGAAAGAGTGGGTCTGCCATGAATGTGAGTTAGCAACGTAGATTATCTCCCATTCTTATTTCCAGCAAGATGTTTCCCTCAAGCACATTTTCCGGACAGTTTTCTCAGATTGTTCACATCTTTCCTATTACTGTTCTCCTTTCTTCAAAACCAATGGTGCTGAGAAAAAAAAAAAGCAAGTGCCCCACTGGTGTATTTCACCCATAAGGAACAGAAAGGAGGATCCTTTTTGGCCGTAAGCTTGACATGTATTGAAGAGAGTGGGAGAAGTAGGAAGAAAAGGAATTTGTCAAGTTCTCATAGCCAGTTGTGGGAATGGTTTTCTGTAGAAAATTCTTGCATCAGGGAGAGAGTCTATAAGTCAAATAACAATCCCTGATGTGTTATTACTACCAGATGCTCTTGGACATTGCCAAGTTGAGCAGGTTTCCTTCCTCTAACACCTCTCTGTAAGCATCTGCTCTCAGCTCTTCTGAATGAATTTACTGAATGAAGAAGTCCACAGGAAGATTCCTGGTGGTGGAGTGCAGTGTAACTTGAAATAGCTCTGCTCCTGGTGGTAATAGGTCAATTAAAATAGGAAGAAAACCCTTGGGTTCCTGTCTCCTCTAGTTTGGAGCTATAAGGTAGATTGGATATTTTGGAGGTGGGGCTGTCTTTTGACTTCTGTGCGGCCTATGAGAGATCATATCAGGCATGCCAAAAAGGATGTTTTGTTGTCACAGCTCACCTGTGAATCCCTGTGTGCATAGTGGTAGTGATCCAGATCAGCTAATTTGGTAATGAATTACTGCCTTGCCAAGGCAGTCCACACCCATTGCATAGCCACCTCCCGCTTTTGAGGAATTGCATCAACTTTTTACATTTTCATTCTGTTCAAAAGAGGTGTTGGGAACTGGTCCAGGGAGAAATCTCAACTTGCTGAGGGCTGTAACTGTCAAAGGTAGATTATCCAAAACGTTGGCCTCAAGACAAAGATGACAGCAGTTGTCTTTACTCAGGAGGAAATAAAATGTAACAGCCTGCATGAGTCATGCATTTTTAGTATGTCAGCTTTTACTCTTTTGCCAGAAAATGTACTAACTACGTAGGATTTTGTCTCTTAAGTAAAGGCATATTTGAAAGCTCTGGCAATGAAAGGGCTAACATACCGGACTGTAGATGCTATTGTTCCCAAGCACCTCACAATTTTTACTTGGTTCTTCCTAGTGTCTGTTTTCTGCATTTCTCTCTCTTTTGGATGTTAGTAAGAAAGGGCCTGTGAACATCAGAAAATAGACGATCAGCATTATCTTGAAAGGTCAAAATGAGCCAGCTACAGATCTGGCTTCCATATCTCACCCACCTTTAAAAGGGTGCTTCTTCTCTGTGCTTATCCTTATCTGAATGCTGCTCTGTACAAAATGTCTGGCGACTTGCAACTCGCCAGAGCATATTCCCCTCTTTTGGTGACAAACCATTTTCTGTACAGCTTCTGTATCATGTCTTCATGAGTCCTGTCAACCTGTCCCTGCAGAGTCACCAGTAGCTAAGATCTCATTTGGTGATAACCATTTCCAGATAAAGTTTTTTCTGAGTACTTACGTGAGCTGGTGAGTGCATAATGGATAACAGAAAAGAGAGGACTGATTGTACCAAACAGCTTGGAAAATTCTCTTGGCAAAATAAAAACAACAGAAAAGACTCATTTTGGGCAGCAAAACATTAAAAGCTGAAACTTCAAACATTTGCTTTTAACTAGTTTCTTATTTTAGTCATTATCTTTGTGTAATTTCAAATCCAAGCAGCCCTCTCACATTAGATGGTACCAAGAAAATTACAAAAGGTTGATTTCACACTATAAACATGACCTTTTTTAACAGCAATCCATGCAGACTCCTAGCTGGATGATCAGGTTTCAAAGAATACTGCCAAAACAAGTGATCATGCTGAATCATTGTAAGTAATTCCAATATTAAAGGTTCTGCACACAAAATGGCATGCTTCATAAAAAAGATCATATACCAGAAGGAGCATTGGAGATGATTTTCAAAGGCCCATTAGTCAACTAAGGCAATTCCCTGTTTATTCCCACTTTGTGCTTTTGAAAATATCCCCAAGGGAGAGTTTCTTCCTTACAAAGCAGTGCTGTATTTGTTAATTATTGCCTTGCAAGAGGCAAGTTAAGGTGGACATTGATGCAAATCAGCTCTCTGAATACTTTAACATGGTGTACTTTGACTACAAAGGTCAACTTTTTCTCCATGTGTCACATACTTATCTAAAAACAATGCACGAGGAAGAAGTCTGAGGTCAGAATATTCTTTGTCTTTGTTGGCACAAACAGTGTGTAAAGCCTGATTAATAGTGGTTCTACAGTCTTATGCTTCTTGCATCTAGTGCAGATATCAGTGAGTAAAATCTGGCAGAGAGGGACATCAGATGGATTTGTAATGGTCTCTGAAGGGTCTTTGGCTCCATAAGACAGTTAATGGATTGCACACAGCCATATGCAGCATTTCCATTTCTTACAGCTATAATGCAATAATAGCTTTCATTTAATAACCAAGTATAATTCAATACAAAGACATACTATATTCCATTTTAGCGAATGAAGCATGCCACAGCTTAAGTGGCATATCAGAGCTAAAAAAACATCATTGCACTGTTTCCCTTCACAAAGAAGCTTGCCATGTATCAAGATCTTTAAGTGCAAATTCTGTTGATGAGTATATACTAGGCCCTAGAATCTAGTTTACTGATGACTTTTAAGGCTTTGTTTTGACTAAATGATTTCCTAAACTCATAATTTAAAGGGCTAAATTCTTGCATGCTGACTTTGCACACAGTGCCACTGCAGTCAGTGAGGAGAGCGGTGGCTAATACATTGCTTGGTGGAAGTGTCTAAACCCCGCCAAAAACCCACAGATTCACAGCGCAGTGCTGGTGAGCTGGAACTGCTGCCTTGGGGGGCCAAAGTTCCTCTAGTTTTCTTCTTCAAGGGGTCAGTCTGGGAGCAGCGGAAAGTGGGTGTCATCCTTGTGAGCTAACAGCATAGCACAAGCCCTTCCCTCTGTATGGTCAGAAGTGAGCCAAGTACAGGAGCACCAGGCTACAGCAGACCTGTCCTAAAGCCCACTGGGGTCTCACAGGAGCTTGGGCACTGTTTTGAGGCATCTTGGATCAGGCACATGGTTGCCACTAGGTAGACAAATCCCGGTTCATTCAACTTTCCAACCATGTGAAGAACTTGAGGAATGGCAGGGGTCATTTCTTGGGGCCCACAGCTCCGCATTGACTGTGCAGGGCAGAAAACCAATTATAACCAACCCTGAGCTTGTTTTTGAAGGAAGAAAATGAGCTGCCTATAATAGGTATTGCTATCACCACTGAGTAATCTGTACTTCAAAGTCAAACAAAGCTCACCTGTTACCTTGTGAAATACGGGTAGGATTTATCCTCCGTTTTGTCACTAAAAATTGCCGATACGAAATCCCAGCAGTCAGTGAGAAATAGATGGCTAAGAATCAAGCCCTGGCTCTATGGACCTGGAGTCCTCCAGGGACCATCACAAATCTCATGATGTCTCCCAAGTCCTTGATTTGTGCAGATGATACTCTGGTTTAGCAGAAAGATGCATATAAACTCATGTCGCCAGCAGCCTCTATTGGTGTCACAGATGCAGAGGCTCAAGAGAGTACATTATTCCAGCAAATGTCAGCATTAATTTATACTTGCTTAGGGCTCATCTGCTTTTTCCTGCAGCATCTTGGAGAAGAGAGATTGGTCATGTGCATGAAAAATTCAGTGTCTAGCAGCCGAAGCCAGGACCTGCTCAGCATCCCAGAGAGCAGTGTGTGCTGTGGGTGGAGGTGTGATGAGGGGGCAGACTGACCTCCAAACAGAGGTGACTTGTCATTGCTTGTTATCACCCTCTGTTAATGCAAGCACCCTGGAACCTGTGTCACTAAGAAGCTGTGGAGATGCCTCCCCCAAATGAGCTGCAATTTAAACTTCTGATGTGCTGGCAAGAACCACTATTATAGACCTGTTGCAGCAGGGAAGAAGATTTTGCTGACATCAGTGGACTTTGGTAAGAGTTGGTCCCACAGTAGGACTGTAGCTAAGGGGTCAGATTCCCCTGGGTCACTTGTATGAAGAATTGCAGCAATTGCTGTGGAGCCCATGAACAAAATCAACAGGGAAAAGTTTGCACTGACTCCCAAATTTAACTGAGCCATTGCATTCAAGTTCTCTCACTTTGAAAAACACTTTCCCGCTCCAGGATTTCTTCATGCATTAGGTTTACAAGTCACTTTATGGTGTAAGCTAACACCAACATAAGATTACTTTCAATATTTGACCAAGAGAAATCAGGTTCTATAGTTGTTAAATGCAGCGGTATGTCTAATGTGCAATAAAATGTAGCCCAGTGTGCTTTGTGTTTATTTTTCTGATTCTGTACTGCCTCTAGAAGTGCATCTGGAGTGAATGCATTTTGAGCAGTTCCTGAGCCAGAGGGAAACTGAGGGCTCACTCAGCATTGCAGAATCTGGAGGCTTTTCAATTTTCTTGAAGTGCAGATTTCTCCAGAATTCTCCTATTGGAAATGTTTATCATAGCACTGAGATCTTTAGCAAGGATGTTTGTCTAAAACTGACAACATTGAATGCCAATTAGAAAAATCTCTTTTCAACATGTATTTATGAATAGCATAATTTAAACAAATGCTTCAAACTCCATAGGCAGGCTTCCCAGGCATATTTCAGCAGTGACTTGGGCCTGTTCTGCTGTTGCTGTTCCAGCCTCCAGGCTATCAAGCTGCTGTTGCCCTTCATAATGAAGTAGACTGGAAGTATAGTATGGATCTAACATCTGGAAGCTGGACTTAGTGAAATGTGGTGCTTTTCCCACATCTGTCAGTTTCTTTCTCCACTGCAGATTTCACTGGTAAATGATGGTCTGTCTCCATGCCAGCACTTTTTAACACAGTCCTGCCCTACAGCAGCTCATATACCCAGTGGGTCTCTATGTAAGTCTTAGATGATCTATGCTGAGTGGCTTTGCAGAAGCTCACCCAAAGTGTATGACAAACTGATGACTGTCCACAGGGGGAGTTGCCAGTCTCATTTGACCACCACCTGCTCTGTGGAGCTGAGCTGGAATAGGGTTCTTGGCACTCAGGATGGGTTTGGGCAGGATTTGATTTCAGGGAATGAAGCAAGTTTGTGTGTGGTAAATAAGTTTGAAGGCATGTTCTTAGGCTAGAAAATTATCATTATACAACAGCTGGTCCCCTATAATACCTTTCCTGTAACAACAAAATTTATCTTCAGGACCTACTTGGGGTTGGTGCTTATGATGCTGTGTGACTGGAACATGCTGGTTACTTGGCAAACTTCCCATACATGTATTGTTGGGTCCCCTGATATAATCCCCTATTACCAAACTGCAGGGAAAGATTCTCATGCCATGGCAAGGGCTTCCGTGGAAGCCTGCATTGCCACTGACATCAGGGTTTGCAGGTGGAATGTCACGGGGCTGGGAGCATTAGAAATTTGGTCCTAGCACCCTTTGCAGGTGTTGGATGGGCAGAAGTTAGGAGCTGAAGGCACTTGTGCTAATCCATAAGCTAATGTGAGCAGGTGAAGGGAGCCTGCTGTGCCATACATGAGTGATGTGATCACCCAGCATGTTTTTGTGTAAGTTGCAGGAAGGGTTTTCATTCTACTGAACCTGTGTTGTGCTGGAAATCCAGAGCCTGCTCCTCCTCCTTCCAGACAAAATCCCCATCTGCAGTCCTCCAGCCCCTCTTGCTGGATGACAGAAACTTGAGCCTGGGAATGTTTGCCCTTATTTAACCCTGGGTTCGCATCATTCATGCCCTCCCCATGAAGAGAGGGGGTACTACTGCTTTATGTGATCCAGCATGTGGGTACTTGCACTCTGGACACACAAGAAGTTGCGAAGGTCTGCAAATATGCTAGTGATGTGTGGGAGCAGCAGCAATATGTTTTCTGGTTGTATGTTTGTTCTCATTAAAGACATTTACTTCACCCCCCTATGGTAAAGATAAATGCTGCTGTGCCAGCTAAGTAGTAGAGTTGGTCTGAGCTATAAAGTTTTGCCACAAAGCTGAACACATAAGCAAGTATTCTGAGGACAGAAAGTGGTGGCTAGTGGGAACAGTAATGTGAGATGTCAGAGGATTTCATTTATTTGGATAAACTAGTTTATATTCTGGGATGCTTTTTCTCATGTTGATAAAGTGTCAATCTTAGCTATGAACTTTGCTATTTGTGACCTTTCATGTAAAGTTGCAAGGCAAAAAGGAAAGATAAACAACTTGAACAATACAATTAAGGCAAACCCAGAATTCAGTCAATGAGTGACAGCAGTGTTAAGTAATCATCCCATGGAAACAGAGCTATTTGAAAATGCGGTGGCATCACTTACAGTACAGTGGGCAATTAGTTTTAATTAACTTCAAATTCTGACACATAGTTAAAAATCATCTTTTCTGAGTTCCCAGCTAGACATATGAAAGTTGGGCCATTTTGTCCTCCTAGAAAAAGCTATTACAAGTATTATAATAGAAGTGTGAATAGCATCATCATAAGTATTATGTCATCTCTTTAATTTTTCTATGAAATAGTACTTTTGGAAGATGAACTTGTTCCATATCATCAACCTTTGAATAAGGGTGCTATTTTCCAAGAAGAACAGATTGTTAATGAATTCAAAACAGCTTCTAAAAATTCAAAGTCCAACATGATTTTTACCTGTCAGGGAGGAAAGAGCCAGGACTTCTTGTAAGGTTTTGATGCACATTTTGAAGGTTAAATCTGCCAATTTAAATGTGATGCTGCACCTCTGTCACTATGGAAGCCCTAAGCACAAAGTTTGTGGGAGGTAAGGGGGTGGCTGCTTTGCTTTACACCTTCTTGATGGACCACGGGTGCCTTGTCACAACCTGCAGTAGAGTCCACGTATCCCTCTGTCCTCTGCGTCTAGCCTGTTGGACCGTTCTGGAGAGTGGTCAAAAAGTGACTTTCTGTAAATGTTCTCAACACATTTTTATGAAGTTCTGTGTTTTAAGAGAACATGGTACTCAGAACTGTTCCACTAAGAACTGAATGGCAGTGATGGTCATCCTTACAATGTCCATAGGCTTCTGCTAATGAGGTAACAGCCTGGTTGTCCCTCCGGGCCTACTTGCACCCTGGGGAAAGGAAGGCAGAGAATCTCAAGCTGTTGCTGACCCCGGCTAAGACCACCACATGGCTTAGGGCAGCAACCCTCTTGGACAATCACTTACTAGCTGCAGGTTTGTTGCAGTGCAGCATAATTTTCAGACCTGGACTGTTCCATAGAGGCAGGTGGGATGTTCCTATGCTACAGTCCTTAGCGCTGTGAGTTTGTCCCGGTGTTTGTGGAACCACCTGTGAATTCTTGGGGTTTGCTGTGATATGCTCATGTTGCTGGGAGGAGGAACTTCCGAAAGGCAGACAGGAAGCTACTGACTTCCTTAATATGAAACCTACTTCTATTATCAGTCTTTTGAAGTATGTGAAAACTAGAGCTAGATACTTCTGCTTACATTATGCAACCCTTACTCACTGAGTAATCTACATGATTTCCCTTGGGCTATGGGGTAGTTTCTCACATGAGTAAGTTAAGAACCTTCTTGCTTGCCTCAGTTAAATTAATTTGTATGCTGAGCCATGCAGATAAGGGCAAGAATTATATTCATCGCCTCAGCTGCTCAGTGACCAGGATGCTTTAGGAAGAATTCAGGCAGAATGAGCTGGTATTACTGAGGTGGGAAAACTGTTCATTACCATGAAGTCACCTTCATGTCCTGCTCCTTGTGCACTGTGTCAGTTATCAGCCCTGGGGATACTGTGTTTGAGTAAGAAAAGTCTGAGTCCCTTTTCCTCCCTTACATCTCCATAGAGATTTCAAGATGCCTGTTTCTCAGGGCAATCTCTTTATGAAAAAAACCCGCCCTGCTCTTCTGGGGATTAAGCTGATGTTCTCAGCTGATGGCAGAAAATACATAGCAGTCTCTGGCCAGGGTGTGACTTGAAATTGTGATCTAGAGAGGGGGGAGCTCTGATCCGTTGCACATGGTATAACCTCTAAATAAGCATGGTAGGTTTGATCTCTGCCAGAGGAGACAAGTCATCCACCTAAAGGAGTTTTTTGATCTGAACCAAAATAATTGCTCTCATACTGTGAAAAGGAAGTAATAGAAAATGATGAAAAAGTGAAAGTCTCTTCAGTCTCATCTATAGGATGTTTTCTCTTAACTAGTGGCGGTCCTGTCTTGCTGGGTTGTTGCACCAATTGTATTTCTTTCATAGATTTTTTTTTTGTTGGTTGGTGGTCTAATAATATTTTTAAAAAATGAGTGTTATGGTATAGTTAACAGCTGTGCTTTTCAGACATCACTTTTTCTTTCAGAAAAAATGTTCAACAGGCACTTTTAAACTCTGCATTTGAATAGGTCTGTCTGGTAAGGTGAAAAATACCCATGAAATAATGAGGCAGCACAGGAATACTTCATTCTGACCATCAAAAAGGTCTGGTCTGCACACATTTTTTCCATGTGGAGTACATGCAGCACAGGAAACAATTCATGGTATGGCAGCATACTTATTCTCCTTGTGCTCAGTACTTTGAGTGAATGAGAAGGAAATGGGATCTCTAAACAAAAAAGGAGAATGATAGGCTTATGCTGGCAATTTTTCTATTAGTTTCATAGTGTTCATCACTTTAATAGGATGAGAAAATTTTGAGTAAAATTACCAGAAATAATTTTCTAGCAGTGCGATTTAGTCTTGGCATAGGTATGAATATTTCCTGCATGACTTTTTTTCTCTTGAAATCTATATTTAAAATTTCATACTGAGCTTTAAAATCTGGTCTGACTTGACACAGAGTAGTTTTCAAAGAGTAGATGTAACTTTCTTAAAAGAAGAAAAACCAGAAAATTATAAAAGCCTGAAAAAAGGAACTTGTCTTAATTACAGATTCTTCTGGACAGAGGATTTTGCATTTCTTTTGAGGCTGATTAAGTTGTTTTTTAAATGAAAATCAGCTTGTGGTTTGGGCTCATTCCAGTGACTTAGAAGTCCCTTAATTTTACTTCTGAGTAGTCAGCTGAGTTCTTCAGGTGCTTCAGTGAAACATGTACCTTGGAAAATTGGACCTCTAAGGACTTTAAGGGTTTAAAGAGTAGATCACTAGCTTTCTTGGAATGGCTGAGGCACACACAGTAAGGCTTCAGTCTGGCAGCTGAATTGGCAAGAGCAGACCTCATGCTCTTTTCACCAAGTCCCATTGGTCCAGCGTTGGAGATGAGCTTATCTTAAACATAAGAGAATTAGTCCAGCTTCCATTTAAATTGCTGGCAAATCTCCAGCTATATTCAACAGAAAGGCTGAGGCAACAGGCATACAAAACCCTGTTTCTAGGCCTGATCCTGGCTTTTCTTACACATCCAAAGCTCATGCTGAGTATTGTGGTCACTTTAGCAGGATTAAGACTGAGCGGATTGTTTGGGCAGATTTATATTGCTATTCATTGTAAGACGTACTGATACAGTTCTCAGTGGTGTATGGTTAATAAATATTCATTTGTTAAAACAACAAGACACCTGTTGACAAGGTAAACTGTGATTGTTCCAAGCAAATTGCTGAAGTGTGGTAGAATGTCATGTACAATAATTGGTTAAATGGCTCTTCTGTTATCCGTAGCCCTCTTCCAGCAAAGCACTTAGGCATGTGTTTGCCATTAAGCACCTGCCTACCTCCACTAAAGATAATCTGACTGCTCTGTTGTATGTGGAACACATGCTTTGGAGAAATAGGGCCTAAATTACTTGGGGTTCACTGTATTCTACCTGTGGTGTGGATTCTCAGTCCTCCAGCAAGTCAGCTGTGCGCAAGCATGACACTGGATCCAGTCCGCATTTTACAGGGGGAAACACCTAGGGTGCCTGTCCTTTTACACTCTATCAGTGGATTTAAGTAGCAATTTTGCATGCTCATTGGTGCCATAAGGTGGTAATTTGTCACCAAAGTAGTGTTAGGGCAGAGGTGTCATAAGTGTCAGCTCAGAGATGCAGGGCTGTCAGGGAGGCCAGCATTCAGTGGTGTATGTGCATACACATCCCTATGACTACTGAAGGTGATAATGATCATCTCAGTATTATGGGTAATTCTGAGCACCATGTTCTAGAAGGCTTCTTTTAAGAAAAAAGGCATATTTAAATGCACTGACATGTCAGTGATCAAAAAATGCCTATTTCATAAATAAACCTCAAATTTTTCCTTTTCCTGTCTGTGCTACATTAAAAAAAAAAAGGAAAAAATGCAATCAGTGACAAAAATCTACACCCAAACAGTATGCAGGGGGGTCTACATATATTTTACAGGGAAAAAAAATTCAGACTGCAGCCTGAAAAACATTAACAGGCCATCTTAATTCATGCTTTTCATATATATTATTACAAAATCATTAGGAACATAAATGTTTCCTTATGTATTTAAGTAACCTGTATTACATACAGGGACATTCCAAATCACTGACACTGAGGGAGTTTTGTTATGTCTCTGTATGTGTATAATCAGGGTCCTTAGCAGGATTCTGAGGAGGGGAACTGGAGATCATGTAGGGGACTATCCACTTCTAACAATATGAGGACCAATTAAAAAATACAGATAAGCAACATGGCTTGAGATAGCCTGAAAAAGACAGGTGACAAATAGAACACCCATCATATAAAGATGAGGCACTAAAATAACAGTCATGCTAGGAAAGCATTAGCCATTTGGGATTTGAACTTGCCACACACTGAAAACAGAGTTAAAAATCACACTGAATTCAATGCTCTGGGCATTCACAGAACTGATTAGATGCTATTCATAGAATAATGTATATGCCAAATAATGCTGTTATTTGTCGAGTAAATTCTTTGTTGGATCCACTGTTCTGCCATTTCTTTTCTGGCGGAATTCCTACTGGAGTCAACGGGAGCACTGTCTGAATAAAGCTTTTTAGTATTGGGCCTGAGTTTACACAAAGTGCAGCTGAGGCAACTTCTTCCTCTTCCTTGAGTTCATAGAACTGCTCACTGGACAGTAGGCAGGTAGCAGGGGTGCTGCACCTTATGATGCTAATCTTTCTTTCACTAATGTCGATTATTCCCTTGGGTCTCTTTCATCTACCTGTTGCCACCTCGCTTTGGGTTCTGTTAGCATGTGTATGGAACTTAAACCTTGCTGGCAGAATAGCCCCTATCAAGCTGAAAACGAAGTTAACCTGTCTCAGGGTCCATGGGCTCTGGAATTCCTGGGGGTCAGCCCTTTGGGATGCGCTGACCTGGCCTCTTGTGGTGACCTTTGAGGGAAAGTGCAGCAGCTCTGACCTGGGTGAGCTGGTGAGGAGGTTTGTAAGGTGACTTTTCTCTACTTTTGAATGTAGAAGCCCAATTATATGGCTGGTTTGTTCTTCCAGGTTTTTTTAGCTTACAAGTTGAAAGTTCTGAATGGAATTGAATTTTTTTATTTTTCAAAAAAAAAGAATTAATCTCTTGCTGTCTTGATAGGAACAAAGTTAATACAAACAAATTGCTTAAAAGATTTGGCACTTCTAGCTATTAAAACACAACGCAGGGAACTACCTACAGCACTGAGCTCAGCCTCTCATTACTACCTACGGGAATGTAGAACAGTTAAATGAGCTGCAGGTGGGCTCCCCTGTTGCTCCAGGAGCACATTAGAAGCATCTTGAGGGTTGCCTGTAACCTTAAAGAAATCAGACATAATGGCTTCAAACAATAGTAATTCTTGTAGCTCGTAACGTGCTCCACACGCCTGAAACGTACTGGGCAAATGGGGCTGTTTGTAGGAGTCTGCTTGGGTCTGGATTCTCTGGAAATTGTTTTTTGTGAAAAGGAACGTACTCATGGATGCGGAGCGTAGTTCTGTGTGGAAGTGTGTGGTAACGCAGTTGATGCTGAAGCATGCTTGGGGGGTGGGGAGGTTGCAGAAGACCTCTCATAGTGGTATGGGCTGCTCTCAGGCGGTCTTAGCCCTGGGGAGGGTGGGTGTCTGCTCCCTAGAACAATATAGGGTGTAACGGCTGCTGGCTTTCGTACAAATCTACAGTTTGCATAGGCGGTTGGTATATATGGATGTGTGCTCTGGTGCAAAGGGCTTTGTGGTCTCTCTAGCTGCTGTCAGCTGGGGTGATCGCTTGTCTCATGAGGCCTCTCCATGGACTCCATGTCATCTGCTGGGAACTTCAGGCTCTGAGCAAACCGTGCACAGTTTTCCAACCTGCTGTGCTTAGGGTTCCTATCTACTGCTCTGCTTGCCCTCTACCTGGCTTCCTCCATCCCCGCGTGCCTCTCCCCTCTGAGGGAGCGTCGCCCTTCTCCTGGGACCCCACGGTGACAGGAGCTGAGCCAGACCCGCTCCGTGGGACTCGGGGCCCTAACTCGAGTTCAGCTTGCCCCGCGGTCGGCACTCCCACCGCTGCCTCGGGTGGGTTA
>NW_010239475.1:0-1818 GCF_000690775.1 Eurypyga helias
GGCAGGAGCCAGGCAAGCGGCCACTCAGCCTCCTCCGCCCTCGGCAGCTCCCAGCCACAGGCCTCCTGCCACCCGGTAGCTGACTCACGCCAGGCCCGCGCCCCACAAAGCTCTGAGTCGGTTCCGAAAATGTAAATGCTCCCTGCGAAGAGCTGCAGGGTGCAGCAGTGACTGAGCGCAGAGCAAAGGGAGCCTGGTCGGGATGGCAGGACACCTCTGCCAGGCTGTCCCCCAGGTACTCCCTAAGTTACTGTCCTGGTTTTCCAGTGAGGCGCCAGAGCATTTGGGAGAACAATCCTTTCCTGGTGTGTGTGTGGGCTGGAAGCATGCAGAATGTGGAAGGCAGGACGCCCACAAATGGGTTGGTGTTAACAAGGGCGCTGTGGGTACCATCTCCCACCCTCCCAGGAAAACCCTAAATACAGAACCATCAGCTTCAGGCTCACTGGTCATTTACACAACGATCATCGATCTGGGCTCTAACCAGGCTAAATATTCGTGCTTTGGCTGCAGGCGTGAGATAACAACATTTTTCTGCACAGAGGGCCATGCAGAAGTCATCCAGGGCTGCCTGTGAGCGCAACCATCGCGCACAGCAACGTCCAAGGGGGGCAGCTGGCTCAGCAGTGTTACTGTTAGCTCCTCATCCCAAATCTCAAGTACAGACAGGACCAGAGTGCTGGATTTTCCAGTTACGTGTATGCTTCGGGAATTTTGTTCATAGAAAATGTGTTTTAAAGATGACCCACAAAGGAAGATGAATAGGTTGCTGCTCTCCTCCTGCTTGATTGTTGCCATTTAAGGCCATGAATTAGATTAGGGGTACATTGGGGTTTTCACTTTGAAATATCAGGTGCCTCAAGTCTCAATTGCCTATTTTGCTTCTAGGCCTGCAAGAAGGCTCTGGAGTTGAAGAGGAAAACCCCTCTTAGCCCTTAAATGAGGGAGAGCCTCAGTAAGAGGATCTGTGCCTGCTTTGTCATGTGTTTCACTTAAATAGCAGGTAATGACAAATTAAATCCAGAGGCCCTTCAGTCAAGACTGACTTGTTTGACATCTGGGAAAAATACCAACCTACTATATTGGTAGTCATCAGGGAAAGCAGAGACCAGGGTGGAGGAGACCCACATTTCCAATGCAAATGGTAAATAAAATCATCCACGGGGCCCATAAGCAGAGTAAAAGCCCTGCCCAGAGCTCCAGATCGGCTGGGGCAGTGTTAGGACTAGCCATGGGTTCCCTCCAGCCTTGGGGTGTACATGGACCAGACAGCAGTCAACAACCCCAAATAAGAGCTGGGAACAGAGATGGGTGTAAGAACCTCCGAAGGAGAACCAGGCTCGCAGCAGTTCGTAAGAGGAGCTGCACTTGGACTCACGATCCGCCAAATAAATGAACAATGTGGTGATGTAGATAAGACACGGAGGTTGAACATGAGGCAGCAGCAGGATATCACATGGGCAGTAAAAGAGGAAGGAAGCGAACAGCTACACCGACCTCTGGCATTTCTCTTGATGGGAGGTGGTCAGACGGTGAGAGGAGCAACCCTCTGCCGCGCCTCGCTTCGGGATGCTCTTAGTATGGGCGCTGGGAGCCTTCTGCAAAGCTGGGTTCAGTTCAGGGCTGGGCCATCTCAAGGCAGACTTTGATCATCTTATAACTAATACACAGTTTTCTTAGCCCAAAGAAGCGTTGTGGTTTAGCCGTAGTCAGGAATCAAGCACCAACACAGCTGCTCGCTGACCTCGCCTTCCCCCAGTGGGACGGCGGAGAGGATCAGAGGAAAAAGGTAAAAGTGAACTCATGGGTTGAGATAAG
>NW_010239476.1:0-1437 GCF_000690775.1 Eurypyga helias
CGGGGCTGCAGCCCGCCATCGCCTGAGGGGAAAAGCTCCAGAACTAGAAACTTGGCCCTCACGGCCCCGCCACAGCCCGGGCGGCTGCGCCGGAGCATCAACTTCTTTGCTGGCGGGGGGGAACTCCGCGGGGGGAAACTCCTATTTCGGGAGGCAGGGAGGAGCGCTTCCTGCCTACATTCTCCCTCGCTATTAAGGTCAGGGACTGAGGAGCTGGACAGAAATAGGCGCAAGAGAATTGGGCGAAACGTTGGAATGAAATTATTTGCCCTTTTTTCCAGTCTTTTCACCAAAATAGCACAAGGCAGCAGGCAGCCCGCGATCACATTTTCCCCGTGCAACTTTGCAGGCCAGGCCCTTGCGAACAGAGCGGCTTTTATGCCTCGGCAGGGGGGCCCCCCCCCCCCCCACCCAAAAAAAATCCAGGAGCTCAGACCCTGTTTTTCATAGTCTGAGTTCAGCTGCACCTGAACGTCTGGGCAGAGCCGTTCCCAGGGTTGGATGCGCCGGGGCTGTGGGATACCCCGAGGTGGCACGGAATGGCTCGTAGACGCAGCTCTCCACCCCTACGGCTTTAATGCTGTCTGTGACCCGGCGCTGGGATGAGCCTCCCTCTAATTTGTACCCAAATGTGGCCAGGAATGGCTCCGGATGAAATGGTTACGAAGGGAGCGTTTGCCGGTAATAACAAAACCTCGTATCTCTCCAGGCATTTTGCTACCCTCGGTTCTGCATAACCAGATGGCGTTAGGCAAATTTCATCATTGAATGTCCTTGAATTGTTCTTCTAGAGCAGGAAAAACTACTGTCAGCCCCTCTCCTGGTGCTGACAGGGCTGAGCAACCGCTGTGACAGGGTCCTTGTTCCCATTCCTACAGCTCCTGTACGTCTGAGGAGCTCAACAGGCTCCCTGGGAAGACTCCTTTCTGTTTATTTTACAGAGAGTCCAAGGAATCTCGCTGATTCATGGGGTGGAACAGCCTGAATTGGAAATCGGTGTGTCACTGTAACCAAACCAATCTGGAAGCAAGGCAGGGCCGTGCGGTCTGGCCCTGTCCAGGAACCTCCCTGAATAATCACCCTTAAATTAATTGCAGCCTGTACCACAAAGAACAGCGCGGTTAGAAGGTGGGTGGGACAGACGGGAGGGAAAGACCTTTCCCTTAAATGGGATTGCCACGGAGACCTTCCACCAGCATCAGTTTGAGGGCTTCACGTTCGCTTTTTCCATGCAGCAAAGCACCGGTTCGCAGTGGAAAACCAGTTGGTCCAACCGTCCCCATCCGACTCAGGAACTGTAACGAGGGGCTTTTATGGCAAGGCCATTGCAGCACGCTGGGCTGGGGAAGGCGGCTGTCTGCTGGGAAAGGCAAGAGCTGAGCCCTCTGAACCGGGGCTGAGTAGCACTAGGATAAGGATCATAGAATCATGGAATGG
>NW_010239477.1:0-1099 GCF_000690775.1 Eurypyga helias
GGTGTGCGGGCAGGGGAGGCTGGTGCCCACACAGCCCCCTGGCACGCTGCCGGGAACGGGGAGCGGTTGAGGCCTGGGGTGCTTCCTGAGAGGGGAAACCCCCAGCCGTGCCTCAGCCTTGTTTCTGGTGCAGGATGTGGGCACCCAGCCCCGGGCCAAGCGCTCAGGCTGCAGCCCCTCATCTTCACTGGCTGGGGTCACAACCCTGCTGCATTGGGGCCGTGTCAGCCCCCCAGCAGCCTTGTTTTCCAGCAAAGCGTCTTCCCTGAGATTTAACGGGTTTTATAAATGGATTTAAGGCAAGGCAGGCCCATAAATGCCATCTCCGGCGCGTAGTCCATGCTGCTGCGGGAGGGGCTGGCAGGATGCTCAGGCAGAAGGCACGCTAAGGCAGTAAGGAAACGCATTTAAAAGGCAAACGGGTGCAGAGCTGGGCATGGCGTGTCTCGGCGGCGAGGCTGGGTGCTGAGCAGGCTGGGCACCCCCTGCACAGCCATGTGCTGAAGCTGGGCAAACCTCTGGGGAAGGGGCAAGCCCTGGGTATCTGCGGCATCCCAGGAAGGACCTGGACATTAGGGACCGGCACTACCATGCTGCCTTGCCAACACCCTCCTTGTGCCACTCCACCTGGCAGAAAGGACCACATGGGTGTCCCTGTTTTGGGGTTACCGCAGCGTGTTGCTTTTTAAATTCATCCCGTGCCTGGCCACCATGGGCTGAAGGGGACATGTCTCCAGGCTGCGCTGTCCCCTGCTCCGAGAGACAGGGGTGCCAGCAGTGGAGCACCAGCCCCTGGCATCAGGGCTGGGAACCAGCCTCTGCAGTGGGGCGCACCCAGGACGGGTCCAGGCAGGTTGGGGCAGACACCCCAGCTTGCGGTGGAGGCTTCTGCCCACAAAAAGCAGCTTTCACTTGGCAGAGACTTTCGGAAGCAAAATACAGCCCACACATCTTCCCATCGCCCCCTCCAGCACCCTGCAGCCACCCACCATCAGGGCTGTGTTTACCCCCCGCAGGGCTTGTCCATGGCTATAGTGTCCTGCCCCCCCCCGGGCCTGGGGGGCACTGCAGCTCCCACCAAGCTGTCGCCCCAGACTGG
>NW_010239477.1:1610-2607 GCF_000690775.1 Eurypyga helias
TGGGACAGTTCTGCGCTGCAAAGGGGTCAGGTGTTGACCCTTGGTTTGTCCCTGCCAGGGCTCAGCCAGACACCCCCTGGCAGCACCTCAAGGTGGTGAAGCTGCCAGCACACACCACCCTCCCACCGTGCATATTTCCACATGCTTTTTCACCCAGAGGAAGCGCCGGGGTGTGGGAGGCCCGGGGGGGTGCAGACACCTCCTGCCCTAGGCACATCACCGCTGCCCTCACCGGGGGACCAGCCCCCTAAAGATGCCCAGAACCATCCCACGTGCTGGATGAGGTCCACCCTCCACCCTTGGAAGCCACTTTTGTCCACCCTCCACCCTAGGAAGCCACTTTTCTCCCCCAAGGAGCTGCAGAGCCCACCCAGGGAAAGCCATAGGGGTGCTTGTGCACAGCTCCCCACCACCCCAAGGCAACAACTCCTGCACGGGAGTCACGAGCAGCAGCAGGGCTCAGCCAGACAGCAGCACTCACACCTTCAGCCAAACTCCTTTATTTCCATACGGTTTCAGCACTGGTACAGAAAATACAAAACATGAAAAATATAGGCTTCTTTGTGCCCCCCACCCCCCTGTCCCCGAAGCGCGCTGGCTATTTACAGGCAGAGGCGAGCGGCTCAGTGGCAGCAGCTGCACTTGCTGCTGGCCGGCTCCTTGCAGACACAGCCCTTGGCACAGTTGCTGCAGGTCGCGGGGCAGCAGGAGCAGCAGCCTGGGGGGGACACACGGGAGAGTTAAGGGGTAGGTGGGAAGGGATTGGGGGGGTCCCAGAGCAGGGGCACACTGTGGAGAGCGGGACACACACCCCCTCCCTCCCTGGGCAGGGCTGTGATGCTCATGGGGTGGGTGGTTGAGGGCAGGGGCATCCCTATGGGGCAGAGGCATCCCTATGGGGGATCGGTGGGGTCTCCACAGGGGGTTTTAGAGGGCAGAAGGGGAAGTTCTTTATGGGGCAAGGGACGGGAGGTCCCCATGGGGGTCCTAAAGGGCA
>NW_010239478.1:0-11209 GCF_000690775.1 Eurypyga helias
GAGCCCCGGCAGGGAGCCCCGCGACAGCGCCGAGATGCAGCTGAAGGTGGACTTCTTCCGCAAGCTGGGCTACTCCTCCGAGGAGATCCACGTCGTGCTGCAGAAACTGGGCCTCAACGCCGACACCAACACTGTGCTGGGGGAGCTGGTCAAGCACGGCCCGGCCGAGCGGGAGAGCCCCGAGACCCCGACGGAAGCCAAGGAGGCCCCACTGGTCCCGCGAGGAGGGGCCGCCAACAAGACCCCCGCACCTGTGCCGGCCCCAGAGGAGACCGAGAGCGAGAACCTGAAGCCCATCGTTATCGATGGCAGCAATGTGGCCATGAGGTGCGTTGGGGGTTTCTGGGTGGGCGTGGTGGTCTCTCCCGGGCTGTCGGTGCTCACCCGGTGACGTGGTGGCTTTAGGTGCGCTCCGGTGCTGAGCGCCAAGAGCTCGGCGCCTCAAACCCTGCCTTTCTCTGGTAGTGGCTGGTAACATTTTCCAGGGCACCTCACCAGCGTGCACAGCGCTCACCAGGACGAGCATCGCGTTGGCAGGCGCAGTCTGCCCATGGCCTCTGCCAGCCCCTAACCAGTGCTCACAGGGCTCTGACGAGAGCCGGCGTGCTTCCTGGGAAATAGGGGCAATTCCTTCCATGCTCTAGCTTATGAGGAGTCTAACTGAAGAGACATCGTCCTCTTACCTAATGGCTTTATGTAAGTTTCTGTAGCAGGAAGTTGCTCAATAAATAATGACAGGGTTAATTAGAGAAGGCTTTGTAATACAGAGCTGTCTCCTGCATTGGAGAGTAGTCTCCGAATTGTGACTCTTGTATTTTGGCTGAATTTCCATGCAGTGTGGAGAACGGTGAGATGCTGGAGGGTCACGCTGGCCCATCATGTCACCAAGGCAGGGCTGTGACTCACCCTCAGCATCCCGGGTGTTCTGGTGCCGATGGCACAGGTCCCATCAGGCACCGCAGCCAGAGGCAGCCTGCGGAGCTGCTTGGACTGGAGCAGTAACTTGGGAGTGTAGGATCCCCAGTATCCATGGAGCACCCAGAATCTTTGGGCTGGATACTTACTGGCTCGAGGTCCTGACTTTCACCTTGGCTTTTGTTGCCCACGATGGTGAGTGGTGCCTGCCCCCACCCCAAGCTGGTGCTGCCTTCCCCACCTCTACACAGGGGGTCTGGGCGCCCTTAATTAGATGCACGGAGCTGTTGTGTGTGTTGTAGTAGGCTTTGTCTGAGGTGAAAGTGCTGAGTGGAGGTGTGTTTGCAGGCGTGGTTTCCTCTAAGCTGTGGCTGACAGCTCTGAGAACAGGACAGGAAAAAATGGGGTACAGTCTGCTGTGTGACCAACAAACAGAGCTTGTGACTCCCAGGGTGAGCGTGGAATTCTGATAGTGATAGAGCAGGGCTGGAGGGTAAAGGATTCCACCTGGGTGTCTGCAGAACACAGTCCTGTGTCTGTGGCTGTCCAGCAGCTGTGCAGTCACAGGAGGAAAATGGCTCATTGTGAGACCTGGGCTGATAAGCACGACTCTTGCCGTGGAGTTTACCTTAGATAAGTGCTCAGGCTTAAACAACAGACTTGGTTCTGTTTTTTGAATGAGCAGCCTCTTATCCATGAAAGTTACCCCAAGGAAGCGCAGGGGAGATCACAGCAAATGTGACTCAGGGCAGGCCAGGCGGTAATTCTGCTGCCGACAGGACAGGGTTTGACATGTGAACAGCAGTCTGGCTTTTTTAAGCAATCTGCTAGAAGGGGAATTCCGTTCTGAAACTTCCTGTATTGATGGTGTGATGTTCCCTGCTGATTCATTTGCTGTGTGTTCAGCGGCCTCCCTGAACAGCTCTTGACAAACATATGCAAATCATAGTGGAAATTAGCTTTTACTTCCTTCTAAGGGAATTTTTTCTTGGCTGCTGCCAAATCAGATCAGCCCAATTAGCTACCTTCTGTAGATCTGAGAACGGTAGCAGGGTCTCAAATCTCTGCTTTTCTGTTATCTCTAGTTTGAGAACGGTAGCAGGGATCTCAAAAATCTCTGCTTTTCTGTTATCTCTAGACTACAGTAACCTGTGTCTGGCTTTCGATAGCAAAACCAGTCTGACACTGGAGGAAGCTTTTAGAGCATCTTTCTTCTGATTGTTAATGTCAGCCTTTCTGTAATCTGGGTGTCTTAATCTCTTTAGGTGCCTCTTTAGGTGTTAGGTTTTTTTTTTTAGTATAAGTATTCTGGTAAATGAATTTTCTTAATAGCTTCAGAGAAGGGTGAGGGCAGGAGAAGTAAAATTTCTAGTGGTTCTTAGCAATGCCTCTGATGGGAGGTAATTACTTGTGGAGGAACTCACTGGCGTGCTGTGAGTGATGGTGGGAGTTGAAATGCGATTCAGGTGTGGAGGGGAAGAAAGAGGAAGGCTTGGGGCAGGGTAGTGCCCAGGTGAGGAAACTCTCACTGAATTATGGGCCTGGTTACTTTCAGTATAGTACATGTCACCAGTGTCAGCCTGGAATGCAGGCTAGTAGATCCCTGGGATGACATATTGGGCTGTAATACAGAAATGTTGAAAGCTTGCCAGACCATTATCAACAGAAGAGCTGATTACGCTGTAAATACTGGCACTTGTAAAACAGGAGTGGTAGTTTCCTCTTAGAAGTCCTGGAAACTTATTGATATGGCCTAATGAATAATTAAAGAGCAGCTTTTTGTGTTGGTACGTAGCTTCTGATGCTGTTGTCAGACTTCGTTCTCAAGCTGCCAAGTGCAAGATGTCGTTTCATGCAAAGAGTGTGTTTGTAACTGGCTTTTTGGGCTGTACTGTGATGAAGGAGCACCTCTCCTCAGTGCTGATGGCCTTGAGTGCATAAAGTGTCTTTTTCCTTAAGTTATCAGAATAACTTTCCAAGCAGAACATCTAGCGAGGGTGCAGCTCACGCTGGCAGAGGCTAGCCCTGGGGGTGAGCTGGCAGACAGGACAAAGGGTGTTCAAGATCACATTGTACTCGAGGCTAAAAATAAAGATCTGGAGTCCAGAGTTGAAGCAAAGGCTCTGTTTCAGAGCAGCTGCAATGGTCACAGCTGCTTTTCTCCCTCCCAGTGAGGATTTGGGCATTCATTGGCATACTGAGGTGATGAAAGGAACAGTAATTCTGTGAAAATCATAGTGCTACTATTTACACAAGATGAGCAACAAATACCGATAGTGCTACCCTGCTGCTGCTTCACTACAGGCTGCCTGAACTGCTGGGTCTGCTTGCGCAGTGTGTTTATTGCCTGACTAGTCTGTGCATAACCTGAATGCTAAAATTATCAATTTTCTTTCATGCAGCCATGGAAATAAAGAAGTGTTCTCCTGCCGAGGCATCCTTCTGGCTGTCCAGTGGTTTTGGGAAAGGGGACACAAGGATATTACAGTCTTCGTGCCGTCTTGGAGGAAGGAGCAGCCACGACCAGATGTACTTATAACAGGTGTGGAAATAGGAAAATCAGAAGTAGCTTTTCAGGCTCACTGCTTTGTCACTTGGTGAGCTTGCAAAGTTCTGGCTAGTTAGTAATTAACTTCTGAATGGAAGAGCTGAGCTGACCAGGGAGAATTAGTCATTAACTTTTCCCCTAAGCAAGTTTTTGCCTGGATCAGTTGGAATAACTCGGAGAACAAAGAGTGTAATACTACTCTGCTTCCTAACTTCCTCTTTCGGGGACACCTTCATGCGATGTATCTGACGCTGTAGACTGTACGGAATCTCTACGTGCTGAAAGGCAAAGCTTGATGCGAGTTTAGTCAGAATCATTCAAGCTGAGGGGAGTTTGCTCTGAGCTTGCAAACAGCTGAGATTTCACAATAACCCTGCTCAGAAATCTGTGCATGAGTGTGGCACTGCAGAAGCTGCTCGCCTGCCAGCCTTCATGCAGAGTGCACTGGGCGTGCGAAGGGTTGTGTGCCCGGGGCTTGCTGTTTACCCCAGCCTCTGTGGTGTGTCCCGAGTGTTCTCAGGTGCCACACAGGCGCGGGGCTGAGGAATCCACCACCCACAGCCTGGTGGGTGGTGTAGGGAGGGAGGAGAATACAGGCTGGGTTGTGGAAGGGGAAATGACTTCACACGAGTGTTGTGTCGCTTTACCTGTGCGAAGGCCTCTGGGCCGCGTGTGTTCACAGTTGTCTTTGTTCTAGACCAGTACATTCTCCGTGACCTTGAAAAGAAGAAAATCCTGGTCTTCACTCCTTCCAGGCGGGTTGGAGGCAAGCGCGTCGTCTGCTACGATGACCGATTCATCGTGAAACTGGCACACGAGTCGGATGGCATTGTGGTGTCTAACGATACTTACCGGGACCTCCAGAACGAGCGTCCTGAGTGGAAGAAGTTCATTGAGGAGCGTCTGCTGATGTATTCCTTTGTTAACGACAAGTATGTTCCCATCCTTCCTCTGCTTTTAACAACTGTCTGTGTGAGCGTGCTGTCTTGTTTTAATAGCAACTGATGCACAAAACCAGAAAATGCGGGCACAAAATCCTGCAGAGATACCCTTTTGGTAGAAGGAATTTTGCCCTTCTGATGTGAGGTACAAAGGCATAAGGAATCGGAGTTATCTTAAGAGCTGCTCATGGTTTGGAGCTAGGAGTTCTGCCGTCATGGAGTTCCTAGGAGAGCTCCAGGGCTTGATTTCCTCACAAGGCTATCATTAGCAGGCCTGGCCGCAGGTACTAATGCTCGTCAGCAACTGAGCACAAAACTTCTGCTGTGCCTGAAGGGAAGCACTGCATGCCAGTCTTTCCTAGGTGACGGGAGAGCTGCCACTGCAGTGAAATGGGAAAGCTGCTTGGGGCTCGGATAGCTTTTCACCTTCAGTGAAATGGAAGGCTTCCAGAAGAAATGAAACCCTGCGTCAAGAAAGTGAACTGCTCCTGACTGAGGTTTATTTTTCTTCAGGTTTATGCCTCCGGATGATCCCTTAGGGCGACATGGCCCCAGCCTGGATAACTTCCTCAGGAAGAAACCTGTTGTGCCAGAACACAAGAAACAGCAGTGCCCTTACGGTAAGACCTGCCTTCTGAACGTGAAGACTGAGGTGTCTGTGCAAGTGTAATTCATGCATTTAGTAAAGTTCAGCTGGTCATTCCGTGCTCTGCCTTTCCTTGCAGGGAAGAAATGCACTTACGGAATTAAGTGTAAATTCTACCACCCTGAAAGGATCAATCAGCCCCAGCGCTCATTAGCTGATGAACTCCGAGCCAATGCAAGGTTGTCTCCTACCAGAAGTACCACTGCCAAGGAGGAGAAAAAGGGCAAAAGGGGTTCCCAGGCAGATCTGCTGTGCTCTGTGCCCACGGAGAGTGATAAGAGCTCTTTGCAGAAGGTCTCTGCAGAGAGGAAAAGCTTGACCCACAAAGCAAAGCCCAGTGATGTTCCGCTTCAGGTGAAAGGCTGTGTGTCAGGCAGTGTCCCTCCTAACAGTGGGAGCCACAGGTCCTCTGACAGGTACCAGCAGCCTCATATGGACTCTCTGTCTTACATCTCTCAGGAGCATCTCGACTCGGGCATTGGTTCTCTGGAGAACCAACTGTCTGACATGTGGCCTTACCGATCTGCCGGTCACTGTGATCACTCCCATGCTGATCAGGTGGCAGTCTGCACTTGTGGGAGGCAGAGGCCTGTCTACCCACATTCTCCCAGCTTGGAGCAGAATGGTCTGGTCTCCTACAAGCATGGTTCCCATAAATCTTCCTCCTCTGGTGCTAGCTTCTTGCAGTACAGCCCTGAGGTACCTCACTCAGGAGCACCTCACTCTTTCTCAGGCTACGGAGTACCTGTACACCCAGCTAGTGCCGGGCAGTACAGCCTGCCCAGTGAGTACAGCGCCCCTCCGCCCCATTCTCGTGAGTACTGGTCTGAACCGTACCAGCTGCCGCCGCCTCAAGTGCGATCCCCCAGCGTGCGAGACCCTCGTTCCGTGCCGAGAGCCCCGGCGTACGGGGACTCCTGCCAGTGGCCTGTCTCTGACCAGTTTGCGGAGGAGCGGGCCAATGTGCACGTCAAGCTGTGTGGCATATTCCATCCCCACCTAGTCGACGCTGTGATGAACCGTTTCCCTCGGCTCCTGGATCCCCAGAGGCTGGCTGCAGAGATACTGACGTACAAGTCGCAGAACCCAGGTATCTGAGGCAGACGCCGAGGGCAGCCAGGCGCACGGAAAGCTCGAGGGGCAGCGTTCGCAGCTGCCGTAGAGGCCTTCTGAGGGCTCCTCTCCATTCCTTGGGAATACCAGGCTCCAGTTGGAGGTTGGGTACCGGATGTGGCATGCTCACAGCAAATTCTGGCCTAGACATGACTGGGTGCCCCTCTTAGAGTGTGAGAGCACCCCAGGGTCCTGCTTCCCCAGAGGTGCCTGAAGAAGCTGTAGCTTCAGGGCAGGATTTTTCCTTTATAATTGCATGGAGGGTCAGGCACATCCTAAATTCCCACAGTTAATTGTTCAAAGTGGCCTTACTCCTCCTTTTTAGCTTCAGTTTTGAGATGCCTCAGTGTATCCTCGGGCATATGGAAGGAGGACTCTGGGGGGGCTTGTGCAAGATAAGGGGGGTATGGTCTTTGCAGTGACACGAGGCTTATTTGTGAAGGCTGAAGTGTGTTGTCAAGGCTGCACTTTGCTCTTAACGAAGCCTCCTTACTAAATCCTACCGTGCAGATCCATGGCAAATGTTGGATTGTAACTCTAGTGTGAGGCTAGGTTTAGCTGACTTTAATTTGGTTGTAGCGGTGTCCTTCTTGAATGATGCTCCTCGCTCCCCTCCCGCTCCCACATGCCCTTCCTGAGGTTCTCCAGTACATGCCACAAGTGCTTAGCAAGCTGCTCAGCTCCCAGAAACAAGAGGAGCTGGGAGTGCAATCCTTTCTCAGGATGAGAGGTCTGACGCTGCTCCAAAGCTACACCCGAGTTGTGTTTGGCACTTCGGAAAAATGCAGTTGTGGGGCCGTGCGGAGGACCAGGCTGTTGGTGTTGCGCTGAAACATCGGCCTCACCCGGTCACTTCTCGGCTCTGCGCAGCACTGACAAGGGGGATTTATGATGTGCCTTTTCTCTTCAGACAGCAATAGTTGGGAGCATTTGGTAGAACAGCTGGAGTACGTCTGGACTGCTGCCAGGGCTGCTCCAGAGGATTCCTTAGTATTCTCTGTGAAGCTGTTGCTTCATCGTCCTCCTTACTAACGTTTTCCTGTCACCTCCAGCTTCATCAAACTATCGCAGCATCCAAAAATGTAGAATAAGACTTGTTTGGTAAGCCTGTTCCCCCGTCGTTCCCTCTGACTCCGTAAGGTGTTTTTTACTGTAGATACTGAAAGAGATTTAAAATATGCACAACCAATTGCTGTAGTAATTGGTTCTGGTCCTGGGATTTCACTGTGCTTAGAAGGCAAAGATGTTTCTTGCACTCGCAGGCCAGAAGCAGTTGATTTGTTGATACACATTGTATCTGTGTTTTTGTTATGTTTTCTAAATACGTCCATCTCGTGGTTAAACCAAGGTCGCCGAGAGGCAGATCGCGAAGGGGAGAGCGGAAAATGGCCGTTCCCGAGACCCTTTTGGGAATGGTTTGGGCTGTTCCCGTTCTTCCCTCTGTCCAAGGAGTGGCCTACCCAGACTGGCACCATGTGCCATAAAAACCACAGGGACACAGAAACCTGTATACCTGGTTAATTGATACATTACAAATTAGTAATGTTTCATGTTAGTAAGCAAAATGCTTCTTAATTTTAAGTAACCTGATACTTTGCATATTTGTAAATTACAGGAAAAACGGTTTTTAATATTATTGTCCAGCAACTCGCTGCTTGATGCTGTTTTTAATTAGTATTGTTCTGGACTCGGCCATCGTGTCACTTGGCGTGGTGGGTTTTGTTTTCCTGGTGGAACGCTGCTCTGCGCTGCTTCTCTTGCAATCGCCAGATTAACGTTTCGTGCTCACACGCCGACGTCTTGCCGGGCTCTGTATCGTCGTGCGGGATGTACTCGATGTGCTGAACGGAGGCAGCTGTGCGAAAGCCGCGGCGAAGAAGGAACTCGTGTTATTAATAAAAACTGCTGAGTTGAATTCTCTCCTGGTGGCTCTTTGGAAGACCGTTCAAAGTGTTGGCTGGCTTTCCAGGGATGTCGGAAGTCATCCCTGGCTTTCCTCTGATGATCTTGGACCTTGCCATGCTGAGACTGACCAGCTTGTTGTTTGACCCAGTGTGACGGGTTCAAAATAAAAACCCCACTGCTCCAGATGGCTGCCAGAGGTCGTGGCGTGCCCGGTGGTTACGGATCGCTCGGGAGCTGGCTCGGCGCGTGGGGATGCGCTGGCGGTCGAGGTGCGGCGAGGCGGCAGCTCCGGCTGCAGCGGGTGGCGTTGGGTGTCTCGTGCTGAGCTGGAGCAAACTCCTAATCATTATGGGACAATTAGCGCGGGCTGTGCTTCGGTTTTAATGGGCTGTGCTGCAGTGCAGGCTGGAAATACCCATTTGATCCAGTCACAGAGCGTGTGTCAGTGTTGAGCATGGTAATACGTGAGCTGTGACGCGTCAGGACTTTGCTCTAAGGCTTTGTTATGAACCGGGAGGGAAATGCAGCGGGAATATCGATGCTCACGTTTCCATACAATAACCTTCTCCTCCCACCCGCTGTTCTGCAGTACAGCGTGTTCCTGCCTGCCCCGTTAAATAACTTTGTGCTCTCTATTGAAATTTGTGCTCTTGATTTGAACACAGGGCCCTGACTAGTTCTGGTCGGTGACAGCCGAGGAGAGCAGCAGGTGCTCCTGGAGGGAGCGCTGCGTTTCCGACCTGAAGCCTCACGGGCTGAAAGGTCGTTTGTTGGCCGTGGGAGAGGAGCCCTCCCGGGGACATCGCCTGACGTGGCAGTAAGCTCACCCGGCGCCCCGCAGGAAGGGCGGCTGGGCCACGGTGGGGAGGGGGTTGTGGTGTGTCCCAGCTTGGATCAGACACTGATCCAGGGGAAGACTCCTGTTTGGAGTGGGGCTGTAGCTGAAAGGTGCTGCAGGATTTCAGGGCTGGTTTTCCTGTAAAACACCGTTACAGAGTTTTAGTCTTGCAGGGTGTGTAGATGGAGAGGGAATGTTTATTTCTATCAAAACTGGTCTCTTACAGCTGAAGGAGTGGGTGCAGGAGCACCGGGGTTCGTTGCCTTCTCTGTGGCAGTGACAGTCCTGGTGGCACACGGAGCAATCGGAGAGGGTCAGTCCACAAATCTGATGAAAATTCTTTCCCCAAACTGCTGCTGTGGTGCTGCCATTCCACCCAGGAAACCCGGCTGCGATCCAGCCACCGTTCCTCTGAACACATCCTCAGTGAGCCGGCCTGTGCCTCCTGCCCCTTGGAGCATCCCACGGCGGAGCACGAGCTCCGCTTTCTGGCGTGCGGGGCGTCCCCGTGGGCCCCTTCACCGTGGAGCCCGGGAAACACGGGGAATGCTGGTGGGAACTGTGGCTGCTGCATCTTTCTTCCCCACCGTACCGTCAGGAGCTGCCAACCTGCGCTCGGCCGGGCTCGCGCTGTGCTGCTGTTGTGGAGTTTTCAAGCTGTGTCCTGTGGCTTACCGCTTCCTTGGGGCACGGAGCGGGGAGACCGTCACGGCTGCTGTGCCTGTGCATTGTCTCTCTTACCCCTCAAAAATGGGTTAGATCTCCCCGGCTTTACTGATCTCCTACGGTGAAGGAGGTCACGCGCCGGCACCCTGCTGAAAGTTTCCTGTACCGCAGTGGGGTCGCCCTGCCTCCATCCTGCCTCCATCCTGCTTCCATCCTGCCGCGGTGCTGAGCCCCGCAGGAGGCTGGCTGCCCTCTGAGCTGCTTTTCCTACCCCGGCAGGGCGAGGGATGGTGCTTTTCTCCTTGGAAGCGGGAGCTCCCACGCTGAGCCAGAGCGTGGGGTGCAGAAGGCTCCCAAAAAGTGCCGGAAGGCAAGAGCAGGAGAGTTGTAGGGATGACCTGAGGTTGTTTCCATTGGATAGGGGGGCCAACGGGAGCTGGCTGAGCGGCTGTGAGCCCATCCATCCCTACTCCTTCCTTCCCAATCCACGTGCCACCCTTCTCCCTCCAGAGGCCCAGCCGTTCCCAGTTGCCGTCCGCGCTGTCTCCCACTGGAGCGCCGTTGCTCTGGGAGCTTGCTGGGGCCGCGTCCTCCCCAGGCAGCGTGAGGGGCAGCAGGGGGGTGGGTTGGAGGCGGAAAGACTTGGCTGTAAGGGTGAGAAGGCTGAGTGAGGACTTGTAAAGAGGAAGGAGGAGTCCACCGCTGTGTTTTTGGGACAGAGAACAGTCTCTTTGCCTTCCCAGTTGTGCTAGAAATAGAAAAGGTAATGAAATATCATCAAAGGGAAGGCTTTGCTCCCATGGCACAACGAAGGGATGAACAGGCAGGGAAGAGCGCTCCTTCAGAAGTCGGTGCTGCAGGATATCTTGACTTTGGGTTTTAAATCGATGCTCAGAAGAGGGAAGGAAGAAAAGGGAAGCTGTGCTGGGGCAGAGGCCGGGGCGGACCCTGCTAGAGCCTTGTCACTCCTTCCCCCAGGCCAGGCGGTGACCCAGGGAGGGCCCAGGCCAGAGAACGCAGCCCCCTGCTCCCAGCCGAGGGGGGATATGGGGCCCGGCCTGCTCTCTGGGGTCTGCTCGCCTTTCCCTGATTGTCTGGTCTTCGCTTTTCCAGCTGGAAGGCTGTGAGCGAGGGGGGGATGTTCAGAGCACCCGTGAGCAGAGGGGGAGTTTATGACGAGAGCATCGATGAAATGAGGAAGGTGGTGGTACCCTTCTTGCTCCCTGAACTTTGGTCTGAACCCATCTTCTTCCCTCCCGTGGGATTTCCAGGGTGTGGTGCTAACTCTTGCAAGGCATTTCCAGGGGCAGGAATCTCCTGCCCGGGCCGTGGGAAAGGGGCTGCTAGTGGAAGCTCACGCGTGGGCCGTGCCGCGTGGGGGTGTGACAAGGGGACAGGCCACATGAGGAAGCAGGTTCAGCATCCACCCGCTGTCTTCACCCAGCCCCGAGGCCGGTTTCTGCAGGGAGGAAGAGGAAGAGGTGGCCCGAGCAAGGCAGCAGCTCCTTCCGCGGCAGTTTGGGCACGGTCCTGCTGCCAAAGGCAGGAAGCGAGTAGCTCCGCGGAGCCAACGACGCACCGAAGCGCACGGTGCGAGGGTTTGGGGAGGCTGGTGATGCGCTGGGGTGGCAGAGCTG
>NW_010239478.1:11366-12442 GCF_000690775.1 Eurypyga helias
CGGTATTTCCCGTTGGAAAGTTTTCCCTGCCGGGGCAGCCGGAGGGCTTTCCGGCTGCTCGGCTTCCCCTTGAGCAGACTGCCCTGAGCAAAGCCAACCCCTCGCTGCAGGGACTGGGGAGCAGCAGCCCTGCGCTTCCTCGGCCCCCCCCCCGCGCCCCCCGAAGCTGCGTTGCACAAGTGTTCCAGAGTAAACCCGGCGTCTGGTTGAGCAATAGGTCAGGAGGATTTGTGTGGCGCTTGGCTCGGGGGGAAAGGTTTCTGCAGCCGTTGCCTCGCTGGGAGGTGGTGAGCGTGTGCTGGGGGGGCTGCCACCCGTGGGGGGCTACTCCAGTGGGGAGGAAGAGTTGGTGAATGGAGCTAATGCTGCTTGATCCCACCCCGCACCCCCTAAAGCCCCTTCCCGGGAGAGTCACCGAGCTGCTGTCGGAGTGCGCCTGGCAGGGGATTTCTGGGGGACACCCCAGGAGAGCTGGGGTGGGGGTGCTGCAGCAGGGCTGGGACCTGCCACATCTCTACCAAGCTGCCGTCTGACAGGGTGGGTGCTCCTCGGGTGCTGCTGTGACCCTGCAGGAGAGGGGATGGCCCGTTTGGGGCTGGGGTTGTGCTGCAGCGACCCGGGAGTGGCTCGTGTGCCGGTCCTGGGTTATTTTGGTATTTCTCAGCAGCGTGGGGCTGTCCCACCTCCCGCGCGAGCCAGCTCGGTGCAGGGTGAGTCAGGCTGCTGCTATTTGCGTTGCATCAGTTCCCCGACGGTGCCGGGCGCTGCACGGGCACGTTGAGAGGAACGTTCCCTGTCCCCAGTCCCTGCACCCCGCCAGCTCCCTGGGGCAGGCAGGAGGCCCCCGTCAGGGCTGTGGGGGTGGTTTCCATGGGTTCTCCAGGCCCAGGGTCACGGCAGCCGTTCCGCAGGGTGAATTCCCAAGCAGCGTGGGTCACGGCTGGTGCTGGCAACAATCCCAGCATGGAAGTGTTCCCATAAAAGGCTTCGTGCTGGAGGGGCTGTGGGACCCTCAGCCATGTCCACGGGGGTCTCTCTAACCCTGAGTTAAAACTCCATCCCACAGCGAGCACCAG
>NW_010239479.1:0-1007 GCF_000690775.1 Eurypyga helias
GCAGCCCCCTCCTCTCTAACCCCCTGCCTTTCCCGCAGCTTGGCTAACATCCCGTTGACTCCGGAGACCCAGCGGGACCAGGAGCGGCGGATACGCAGGGAAATCGCCAACAGCAACGAGAGGCGGCGGATGCAGAGCATCAATGCAGGCTTCCAGTCCCTGAAAACCCTCATCCCACACACAGATGGGGAGAAGCTCAGCAAGGTGAGCAGGATGTCGGGGGCGATGCGGGATGCAGACGCTGGTCCTTTGTGTGGGGTTTTTTGGTGTTGTTTGTGGGGCAGGACAAGCTTGTCGGAGCAACTGGGGGTATCTGCGTGTTAATGCAGTGATGGAGGTCTCTCCTGAGGAGGTTTCCCAGTGGGAGTGGGTGTGCATCCCAAGCCTGGTGTCCCTGGGTGGGCTGGGTGCGTGTGACAGCACCCCACGCCCTGGGAGCAGGGTGGGTGTCTGGGTGTCGAGGTGGCCCCGCTGCGGAGGGGAGCGGGGCGAGGAGGCAGCACTCAGCTGCTGGTTGGGATCCCGAGATGGGTCAGTTGGAGGTTGACCATGGTGGGAATCCCAGGGGAGACTGGGATCTGGGATCGGGATCTCCCCTGGGTGGAGACGCTGGGGACGGGCATGGAGCGTTGCTGCTGCTTCCCGAGCAGGGAGGGAGCTCGGCAGAAGAGGGGCCTGGGGGGACGCTGGTGTCTCCCCCACCTCAGCGTGCCCCTCCTGCTCTCCTGCAGGCGGCCATCCTCCAGCAGACGGCCGAGTACATCTTCTCCCTGGAGCAGGAGAAGACTCGGCTACTGCAGCAGAACACCCAGCTCAAGCGGTTCATCCAGGTAGCGCCTGCCCGCGCACCCCCGTGACCGGACGGGGTGGGGTGGGGGGTCATGGCTGTTTCTTGGGGTCAGGGTGAGACCCTCTGCTCTAATATGCTGGGGAACAGAGATGTGTCACAGCCTTCTGGCAGGGCAGGGAAGGCCAGTTCAGCCTGGCATCCTGTACCTGGTTGGGGT
>NW_010239480.1:0-227 GCF_000690775.1 Eurypyga helias
GCAGGGGGCTACGGCCCCGGCCGTGCAGGAGATGCCGTGACGTGGCCCCGCGGTGGCACAAGGCACTGGGCAGGGCATGGCCCCGGCAGCAACAGCCCGAGTGGGGCTGCAGCACCTGTCAGTGCGTGGCTGCGGGGTGCAGTTTGTTCCCTTGGTGCGTGGCCGTGGGGTGCAGATGGTTCCCTTGGTGCGGGGCCATGGGGTGCAGATGGTTCCATTGGTGCAGG
>NW_010239480.1:350-2842 GCF_000690775.1 Eurypyga helias
TGGGGTGCAGATGGTTCCCTTGGTGCATGGCCACGGGGTGCAAATGGTTCCCTTGGTGTGTGGCCGTGGGGTGCAAATGGTTCCTTTGGTGCATGGCCATGGGGTGCAGTTGGTTCCTCTGGTGCGTGGCTGTGGGGTGCAGATGGTTCCCTTGGTGCGTGGCCGCAGACGGTTCCTTTGGCAATCCTGGGTGTTTCAGACAAGGCTAACTTCCACAAGGAAGTGGGTACAGTGCCGAAGCGATGCTCCTGCCCAAAATACTTCACCAAGGAGGTGAAAGCAAAGCTGGGCAGTAATCTCTACCGTGGGTCTGATACTGCAATGCCCAGGGCAGTGCTTGGCTCTCACAGCACCTTTCTGCCACCTCCCTGCAGCACATCGTCGACACCAGACTTGAGGGCCAGGCTCGTGGATGCGGCTGCCACCCAAGCACCCCATCTGAGGCAGACCCCATCTTGAGGGGACCTCCGGGATGTGTCCAACTGAGCTGGACCTGGCTAGTGGTGTCTGGGGCAGTGTCACCCCATGGGGAGCGGGGAGCCACTGGACGTGGTGACAGGGGACTGACGGTGATGTCTCTCTCTCCCCACAGTGAATCCCTGCTGCTATTACCCCTGCCAGCACCAAGGGGTGTGCATGAGGGTCGGCCTGGGAGGATACGAGTGCGACTGCACGCGGACGGGATACCACGGGGTCAACTGCACCTCCCGTAAGTCCCCTCTCGCCCAGAGGACCTCCAGCACCCACAAGTCCCAGGGGAGGGGGGCACGCGGCGCCTGCAGCATGTGCTCTCACCGGCAGCAACAGTGCCAGTGGGCTGGGGCCATCGGGGGCCGGGGTCATTGGTGGGCTTCAATAGCAGTTTGCCTGGTCTGTCTTTCCCAGCTGAGCTCTGGACACGCCTCCACAACCTGCTGAAGCTCAGTCCTGCCTCCTACCACTTCATCCTGACCCATTTCAGGTGGTTTTGGGACATTATCAACAGCACCTTCATCCGGGACACGCTCATGAGGCTTGTGCTCACAGGTGAGGGCTTGGAGCGGGTCTCGGGGTGCAGCAGGACTTGGGGATCTCCCAGGCATCAGCAGAGACATGGGCGGGAGCAATGTGGCTGCACTGATGCTGAGCAGCTCCCATGGGAAGGGGGGGCACTGGGCTTGGGTCACCTCACTCTGAGACCCAGGGAGGCATCACCCTGCCGGGGGGGAGGCTGGGTGCAGGGGGTCAGCAGGCTGGGCTGGCCATGCATCCCCAGCCGTGCTGGGCTGCCAGCCAGCTGGAAAACACAAGCGGCCCTCGGCACGCTGCGCTCCCCCGGCCAAAGGGCTCTTAAGCAGCCGCACGGAGCAACCTGCGGAAATATGGAGCTGGCCCTTGTTACTCATGTCCCCACATTCATCACTTTGCATAAATATTTAGGCTCCAGCCCTTGGAGCCGTAGTAACATGTTCACAAGGCTCAGGCTGTTGGTTTTACCATTTCTATGTGGTTGTCATCTCATTCATCACCCAAGAATCCACTTAGTGCCTTAGGATGAGCCCTCCTCTTCTGCAGGGAACTGCAGCCTTTAAAAGCTGGGAGCAAAGCTTGGGACACCCTCATGCCTCTGCTGCCTCTATCTTTCTGGTTTTCAGGGTGTCGGAGGAGGGTATCTGGCAGCACTGAGTGGGTGGGCAGGGGCCAGGGGCAGAGCCCGTGGGGTGCTGCCCCATGCCCCACTCCCCACAGTGGTGACCTCTCTCTCTCCTTTCAGTTCGTGCCAATCTCATCCCCAGCCCTCCCACCTTCAACTCTGACTACGGCTACATCAGCTGGGAGGCCTATGCCAACGTCAGCTATTACACTCGCGTCCTACCGCCCGTGCCGGACAACTGCCCGACGCCCATGGGGACCAAAGGTACGCGGCTGGCCTGGGGGAACTGGCACCTGAAGCAGCCCCCCAGGGCTGTACCCAGTGCAGCATCGGTGTTTCCCACCTGCTTGTGCCTGAGCTTTGGCTGCCACGGACACATCTGCGAGGCACCACTGGCAGTGCCGTGCGGTACAGCTCTCCTGCCCGAGCTGGCCCCCTGAGCAGGAGGAGCGCGACGGCATCTGAAATGCTGCTGGGACAGCTCAGGTTGAGCTGCTGGGGCATGCTGTAGCCTGTGTAAGAGGGGTGTAAGGTGTCTGTGCAGACAAGTCAGCGCCTGGTGCTGCAGCAGACACAACAGTGCTCACCGGCAGCCCCACGGCCAGCACCGGTACCCAGCCAGGCTGGCATGGGGCTCCTGCTCTCACACTCCATCCACCCTTTGCAGGGAAGCAGCAGCTCCCCGACGCCCAGCTCCTGGCAGAGAGGTTCCTACTGCGGCAGAAGTTTGAGGCCGATCCCCGAGGCACCAACCTGATGTTCGCCTTCTTCGCCCAGCATTTCACCCACCAGTTCTTCAAGACGTCTGGGAAGATGGGACGAGGCTTCACCAAGGCACTGGGACACGGGGTGAGGGGGG
>NW_010239480.1:2867-5310 GCF_000690775.1 Eurypyga helias
ACGTGTGGCCTTTCGGAGCAGCCCTGACACTGCTCTCTGTGCAGGTGGATCTGGGGCACTTGTACGGGGACAACCTGCAGCGGCAGCACCAGCTGCGACTCTTCAGAGATGGGAAGCTGAAATTCCAGGTACCAACCGGAACATCTCTCAGCCCTGTGCTCCAGGGTTGTTTGAAGCCCACGTCCCTCTGGCAGCTACCAGGGCAGAGACTCCCAGGAGTGTCAGGAGACCCCAGCCCTGCGGGAGACCCCAGCCCTGGTGCCCCATGGGCAGCACTGCCAGGGTCCCCTCAGTAGCTGCTGCCCAGAGGGATGAGCTTTGGGGTCGAGCTGTTCTGACAGCAGCAGGCATCCCGTGGTCAGGGCTGGTTGAGGGGGGTGTTTCCATCCTGCTCAGTGCTTGCAGGAGCGTGGCCGTAGTGCCTGTAGGGAGGCAGGTCTCAGCCGGACAGGCTTTCATCACGTAGTTTTCTCCCCTCCTTCCTTTCTGTCATCCCATTCTTGCCTCCCCAAGGTGGTGGATGGAGAGGTGTACCCCCCCATGGTCACTGATGCCCCGGTTCACATGGTCTACCCGTCTGCCATCCCCAAGGAGAAGCAGCTGGCGATGGGGCAGGAGGTGTTCGGGCTGCTGCCGGGGCTCTGCGTCTATGCCACGCTCTGGCTGCGCGAGCACAACCGCGTCTGCGATGTGCTCAAACGGGAGCATCCCACCTGGAGCGACGAGCAGCTCTTCCAGACGGCTCGTCTCATCCTCATCGGTGAGGACCAGCGGTGCCGCAGGGCACGGGCGCCGTGGAGCCCTATGTCCCACCTCCCCGGGCAAGCCCCCAAGCCTTGGGCGTTCGTTGGTGGCCGTGCTGGCTTCAGAGGCTGGAGGAGTTGCCCTGGCAGCTGTCTGGGGATCGTTGCCTTTGCCATATAGAAAAAATTGGCTTTGGTCCATCAAAAAAAAGAATTATGAATATTTTTGTAATAATTTTGAGTTATTTCATGTTAATGTTCATTATAAATTTACTACAATCTCACGAAAGGTAATTTTTGAGCCAAAATCCAGAAAAAAGCTATGTCATCACATGATCTCTAAGAAGCAGATCACGGTTGTCTTCCTCAGGAACCGTTTCGGTTTTGGCAGACTGACCTCTGCTAGTGAAAAAATCATTACTTGTCAAACTCCAAGCCCGTAGTCAGAAGGGTGCCTGGCAGCGGGTGGGTGCTGGGACACGCTGCCATAGCACGTGGGTAATCGTGAGGGTACAGAGCCGGTAGCTCCTGCTGCTGCCAGCTGACGGCTGCTTCTCACCTCCTGCCCAGGGGAGACCATTAAGATTGTCATCGAAGACTATGTCCAGCACCTCAGCGGGTACTTCCTCAGCCTCAAGTTCGACCCCGAGCTGCTGTTTGGGACGCAGTTCCAGTACCGGAATCGCATCGCCGTGGAGTTCAATCAGCTCTATCACTGGCACGGGCTGATGCCCGACTCCTTCGTCATCCAGGGGGAAGAGTACAGCTATGAGCAGTTCCTCTACAACACCTCCATGCTCTTGGACTACGGCGTGGAGGCGCTGGTGGAGTCCTTTTCCAAGCAGGCTGCAGGAAGGGTAAGGTTCTGCTCTCCCCTCCCTGCCAGCAGCATCCCAGGAGGGATGCTCACGGTACCAGTAACAGCACCAGGTACCATTATCACTAACGAACATTGCTATTAGCAGCGGGTCGTGTGTCACACGTAGAGCCTTCTACACCCCCAGCACGCACACCGTGGGTCCCCCTGCACGGACTGCAGCCAGCCTGGGCCTTGGCAGCCCTGTTCGCTTGCTCTGGGGACCCAGCAGTGAGCATCGCGGTGAGACCTGGCATCTCCTGGCCCAGGTGGGCTGTGGAGCAGCCTGGGCATGGGAGCAGCTTGCCTGGCACTGTTCTTTGCTGCCATCACATGGATGTTTCCTTCCCAGCGACTACAGCTACATTTTGACCCTCTACTGCTGCAGAGCAGCAAGGCTGAGGTGCAGACCTGCTGCTCCTCAGGTTCCCGCTGTCACCCTAAAGCCCCGTAATCTCTCCCCTCCTCCCAAGCCAGTGGGTCACTGTCCATCCTGGGCTTCTGCACCGTTCCCTGATCTGCCCTGGGAACAGGAATGGTTTTACCCAAGCTGCTCTATAGCTTTTTTTTTTGCAATATCCACGGATTCCTGCTCTTCTCGCTGCTGTGCCGATGTGCTGGTCACACACCATGCCCAGGACTCGGATGCTTTTGTGCAGGGTGGTGGGCCCACGGTGCAGCTTCCCAGGAGCAGATGCTGGCGCTGCCTTGTGCCTTACATGTGCTTCTCCCTGTGTTCTCGCCCTCCAGATCGGTGGGGGGCGAACCATCAACGCCAATGTCTTGAAAGTGGCCGTTGGGGTCATCAAGGAATCCCGGCAGCTGAGGCTACAGCCATTTAACG
>NW_010239481.1:0-47360 GCF_000690775.1 Eurypyga helias
CCCCCCATCCCTCCCAGTGCCCCCCTCGTTTTGCTAAGCTGTGCATCAGCAGTGTGAATTCCAAGAAGCTGTAGGTGTTTCTTGGCATTTCAACTGGGATTTTTGGAAAGGGAAGATGGGTATTTAATGGGAAAAAATTGCGATGGAAGGAAGGGATGCGGAGGCTGCACGCAGCCCTGGGTTTGCAGGCGTATGGAAGTTGTCGAAATAGGTAAAGGGTCGAAACTGGCATTTGGGAAATGGTAACTATTTCTTTAGTTACTTATATGATGGACAAAAATAAGGGAAAACTGGGCCACTAAGAATTTTTCCTGTTTTGCAGTTTGCTGTCAGCAGAAGGTAAAACATGTCCTTGAAGATATACAATTTTACATAAACAGCTGATGTTTACATAAGCCTAGATAAGTTTGTGAAAAACACAGATCGCAGAAGATGCGGTTTAGCTGAACTCTGCTATCCTGCTGTTTGTCCGTGTAATAAATGATCTCTTTTTTTTCTGTATTGTTGCAGCGTAAGAACAAAGTGAGCAGCTGCACCTCTACCAAAGCCACCACCTGCGTTCCTCCTCTCCTCTGGAATGGACAATGGGATGGTCTCTGGCTTTATCATGATCAAAAACTTCTTCCTCTTCTGCGTTTCCATGAGTTTGGCCAGCCACTTTGGGTGAGTTGCCAATCATGTTTGAATTTTACTGCTGTGGGTTTTTTTAAGGAAATGAAAAACCTTGGCTCCGTGCAGTGCGGAACAGCCAAACAAAACAAGCGGGCTTTGCATTTCATCTTAACGTGCTGGTGTCAGGGGGAAGGAGCGATTCCCTTTCCTGCTCAAATCTCCTGTCTCCTATCCATTCTTTACGCCCCTAGCACCCTTGCAGGAAGACTTGGGGGAGCTCGGAGCAGGCCTACAGCTGCTGCGTGCTCTGACCTGGGGGTAGCACAGCCGGGGGCTGCGGTGCTGCCTGCCCCCGTGGCAGCCATGGGGAGGGCTTGCACCTTCCCTCTCACCTGGCGAGTGCAGGCGATAGACAGTGGTGCAGGGCTGGTACACACCAACAGCCGGCCTGCGTGCATGCTGCTAGCTGGTACAGGCTTTCCTAGTGAGTAAGCCAAGATCGTGACTGCTCAGAAGGATGACTGAGTTTGAAACTTGCTAGAATATATTGTGTTTCCCTGAAGCATGTAACAAAGAAACCTGTTTTCTTATTTTTGCTTTGGATGCTTTCCTGATGGTGATGTTCTTAAAACCGTATTGGAGAAATACTCCTACTATAGCTCTTAAGAAAAAAAAAAAGAAACAAACAGAAAACCCCTATTTATATGTTTTTTCCTAACGCCAGCGATCTTAAGAACTTTCCAAAATCGGGCTATGCAATGGAGTCTAGAAAAAGCATTTTGCAAGTGCTCTGGAAACGTAGGTTGATTCTGCTTTGTGGAGGAGAACAATTATTTATGATTTCACCAGAAAAAAATGAAGCCTCCCTACGTGCTGATTCACAAGCACACCCATCAATTCCTTGCTATAAGAAGATACAAAATGGAGATGCAAATCAGTTTCTGATTTCAAGCAAAGGCATTTTTTCCACATTGGAACTAGGAGAAAGACTGAACTTGGAGTGATGACTGTCTATGCTGTAAGGAAAACTTAGCTCTGTCTCCAGCGTGTGTCCTGTGGAGACAGGAGGCCTGTGACCACAGTGGCTTATATGAATGGCGGTAGGACTGCTGTGCACCACAAAGGGTGCAAAGAGCTGCATACTGATTTATTCACCTTGGAAAAGCTTGGTCCTGCTTTCACTGTGGTCTAAGGCAAAACTCTCCCTGGACTTTGTGGTAGACGTGAAGATGGCTTAGATAGTGTATGACTGGTTTTAAACTTGTCTTGGCAGGGTTGTAATTTGACCAAGTATTACCACACTGAGAAAATCTTGAGGACTGTAATCTTAAGTCCTTTTGAATGCCTATCTTCTTCACAGAAGGCAGCATGTTGCAGTAGTTGAGCATGACCTGTTTGGTGTGTGGCCTTTTAACTGTGTTACTCCTCTAACAGAAGAGTAGGTAGGCGAGGCTGCCAAAAAAGAGGGCTTAACTCTCCCTTTCTACTCCAAAGCAAATACTCAATCCAAGTCCCAGGTAGGATTCGATGTGACCCATAACCTGGGAGATAATCAGAACAGGACAGTTAGGGGAACTAGGACACTTGTTTTCTGCGAGTTACTCAAAAAGCTTCTGTGCACTAAAATGAGATCATCACGTAACACTCCCCTCTGCCCCCCCATTTCTGTTCTAGTAATTTTAGTCTGGGCCTGCAGAGATAAGCAGCTCCGATTCGCTGCACCATTCACACGTTGCCTTAGGGCTGAATTTTGACCCTGCTCAAAAGACAGAGGATGCTACAGCACTTCTGTTTCAGAGGCAGAAGCAGTTTCAGAGTATAATTTGCTAAGTGCTTTGGGACTGACTCTTCGGGACAGAATGGTACAATTTACATGTAGGCTGGTATATTAACTGCAAGAATCTAATACTGATAATAGTTGCTGTTGCTACCAGGTTCTTCTTTACTAGCTTCATCCATGTTTGGACTGCATTGTTACATTGCAGTGTGTTTTGCAATGTGCTAGATAAAAGTGATCGGTCAAACGAGTGCAAATTAAAAAGCAGAATACAGTAGGACATTACAGATGAAGGCATAGATTTGTCTATGATTCTCCATAGTCATTCCATATTTATATTAAATCATAAATACAGTTTTTGCTGACATAGCCAAAGCCACCTTGGGGGATTTTGATGCACCATGCCTGGTAAAATAAACAGGAATTATGTATCTCAGTCTCCTAGGCTACTTCAGAAATCTCAGCAAAAGTCTGTGATTAATGTTTAACATAAATGTGGAATGACTATCGAGAGTTACCCACATCAATAGGCGGTAGAGAAGGACTGTAGGCATAGCTGGTAGAAGTCATTTAGAGGAAAATCACTGAATTAAAATTCAAAGATACAGATAACACGCAAAGAGGATGCGAAGCCCCGCCACCATCATTGGTGTAACGGTTTTATGAGTCTACTTCTGCAGAAACGGTCCAGCACGAGTCAAGGCTTTTTCAAACATGCTTGAATTCAGCCTTGAGTTGGGTAATGCTCTAACGAGTCAAGGTATTTTACTGAAGTATTTCACGATAGTTCACAATTGTCTTGAAAGTAAATAGTAATAACAGAACTAGAAAACAATTAAAAGCCAAATATAACTGTGAAGAGTGTTTCCAGAAGAGACAAGAGGCTGATTCCTCCCATTTGTTTTATGTGAAGGATTGCACTGAATTCGGTCACAACTTCATGAGTGCGAGGCCCACAAAGTCAGGCTGACAAAACCAAGCAGAAGGTGGGTGCTGGGGCAGTGGAAATTCAAAATAATTTGGGTGCTGTCGCATTGCCCAGCATCTCGCACTTTCTGGCCCTCGGGGAGCTCACGCAGTTGCGAGTCTGCACGAGCTGGCACGATGGGTGACTGCCTGCACTGAGATGTCCCTGAGAGGAGGACATCAGCCCCATGCCGGCCAAATTTGCTGCATCCTAAATCTTTTTTGCAAGCCCCAGACTGTCCATGGGGACATCTCTGGGGACGTGCTAGTGACGCACAGTCCCTGTGTGTTTGCATTTTAGATGTGCAGTTTCAGAAAACTGCCCAAGAGCCGAAACCAAGGGGGATGGATGTTATTGGTGTAACCACAGCTTAGTTGCCATCTGCTAATAATATTTATAATAGTAGAAACACAGAAAACAGAAGATCTCAATTAAATGTAGCTAGTGCAACACTTCTCTGTACACTGTAAGCTTTCAGACCATGGCTTGTCTGTAGTTTCACATACATTCCTACTAGCTCATAATCCTTATCACTAAGACCTAATCCTGCTATTTAGGCTAAACATACCTCTCCTTCAGGTTGTTATTTGAAGTTAGTCTTTGCAGCCCTAAGCAGTTAGTTCTGCTGCATTATCCCTTCCCAAGTACTTGCAGATGCTAGGGAGTTCTTCCTCATATTTTTAAGACTAACGTAAGAATTATCATATGCTTATGCAGTCATACTGAGCCATTTATTTATTTTTATTCTGTTTTCCTTTCCTCCTCCACGTCTCCAGATAGCTTTTTGAACCCACTAGACAATTTTAATAATTGGAAAACTAAGTGGGTACCTAGAACTGCTTGGAGGAGGCAGACAGGTGTCAGTCAATCCCTCTGCCAAACAGAAAGCTCCTGCTTCAGCATCTCTGTTTCGCTTGCCCTGCCGGCTGGCCAAACAGCAGGAACGTATGTGCAGGCTGTCCAACACGTGCTTGGTGCAGGATCAGCCCTGGCATGCATTGCCGTTGCCTCCTAGTGAAGCTGCAGCTGAGTGACTTGGGGAGATGAGAGTACTGGGAAGTGTTCAACGACTGGGAGAAATTCAGGATATTGAACGGGGTGTTACGGTGCAAGGGGGTGAGGATGATAAGACGTTGCCCTATGAAAAACAGGCTTTCATTGCACTGCTCACAAATTGCTTGTTCCCACAAGGTAGTAAAACACTGCTCTTGCTAAATAAAGAATTAAATTATTCTTTAAGGATCTGCCAAGACCATTAAAGTTTCATTACTTTCAGTCAGTTCTCTCCCCTATCCTAATGATGTGGAAGAATCGAATCTTCATTGCACAAATTCACAACATATCAGAATTTTCAGGTCTCAAGAATCTGTAAGAAAGGGATAGTAAGAAGCTAACTTAGAAAAGTAAATCTTTTCATGTCTGGCCAGTAGACAGTATCCAAAAGTGTGCAAGTGCATTCTTGTCTCTTCCACAAACTGTTGATTTGCCTGAAGTTCTGGTATAATTCCAAACCTATCAAACCAAGCTATTGGAAACTCGAGAGAGAGAGAAAAAAACCCCAAACTTTAAGTCGCAAAATACTCCTCAGTTATTTTTTCAGGTGTCACTTTCTTTTTTTTTTTTTTAAGTTTTGGGAGAATCATGAAATATCTACCATACGTTTTCCTCTATTACGACTAAGCTATGAATAGTACCTGTCATGATTTTGACTAGATGGCAAAAAAGACAACGATCTTTCAAATGGTAAGCGAAGAACTCCTCAGAAGAGGTAGCTGAGAATCTTTAGAGAGTTATTACATTTTACACTGATGGGCCTCATCTGTGGCTTTGGATTTTTTCAGTCACCCTGAAATTGCAATATTAAATAAATGTGATGAGAAGTATTCCTGGTTGGTTTAGTTTATGTTCAGTAATGAGCTTTAAATGTAATTATCTTTGAATTTTCTTAGCATTTTCCTAAAGTTCTTTTCTAGGTTTATTTTTATCCATAACTGAAAGTGTCTGCTATAAAACATCTCTTGGTTGCAGAGAGGCAATAATGTGCTCACTTACTAATATGTTGATAAAACATAATGTCTGACTGAGTGGAAATAATTTAGGATATCACCTGTTTTCTCACTATTAGTAGAGCTATAGCATCTAATATATGCACCTAACTTTGCAAGTGCAGTTTAAAAGTCTCATGTCATAAAAGACAACCTCAGCACTTACTCCAAAAAGTGAGCTGCTATTTCACCAGCAATCTCAAAATTAAACACTAACTTTTCTGTGAAAGAAAAAGCATTGTTTGCATTAATGGCAAACAGTAATCCATCTACAAATGCAACTTCACATGATACTGACATTTCTCTGACATTCAGCATCAGATGCTTTCTTTTGCGGGTGAGGCGATCTGCCAAATATAAACCGGCTTGTAGTGTTGCAGGTGAAGTACAGACTTTCTGTGAGTCTTCACCCTAGTTGTTTCTCCATCTTTTTCATCTATTAATCAGTGTTTCTTGTGGAGATGTTAAAGCCTTTCAGCATTTGAGGTTTGCATACTATTCTCGTGGAAGATGTACATAGCTGAGATAGAAGGAAGCAGCATCTATTACACTTGTTAGATTAAGAGGAGCCGTTATGAGAACTAAGTATATTTGGTCCCATCCTCACAAAAATAGTTCAATGGAAATCTTTCCTCTGAGTTCAACTGGCTTTGAATTCAGCCATAAGCACTAAAAATAACAAGCTTTTTCAAGTGCAGAGGAACTGGTGAAGCTTTGTATGCTGTGCCCCCAGCACCGTACCTTTGCAATAATCCTGGCTCCGCATCTGGCCTCCCTTGTTCCCACCTCCCGTTGCAACATCTACATTTTACCTCTGCGGTCCTTTTCTCCCAGGATCTTTCCTAATCACTCTGCAAGTCTCCTCTGTATCTCTTAATTAGCAGAGAGAAGGTGGGCTGGTTTTGTTGAGGCTGTTTCTGAGCTACATGTGTGCTGACTGGCCCAGTCAGTGAGCCAGAGGGAATAGATGACTGCTGACCTCACATTTTTACTTAATGAGGCACTAATTTAGATCACTCTCCCCTTGTCTAGTCACCGCTTCTCATGAAACTTGTAGGAATGAAATGAAGTTTGATCTCTCTGCTTCTTTGTCAGATGCATCAGAAAATGAAAAAGGGCTCCTACATTGATACGGTGAAGCAGGCAAACAGCATGATGCATATCTCTTTCTTACAAGAAAAAAAAAGGAAGCTAAAATAAATGAGAAAAGTTTAAAATAGTATTATAGAATTTTACCAAAACATGAGTTATGGTCGCTGCATAGGAAGAGCCTCTGTAACTTGTCTCCTGTGTATGTGTTAGGCTGCTGCTTGTAAATATCCACTTTGATGCGGTGAATCCCTTTGATTGCAACTGACGAAAAGGAATACAGTCTTTTGTCTTGAACAGTCCAGCCTGCAAGGATCTCTAACGTTTCTGTAATTGATTTGCATCTGCTGGATTAACTGGCTATCATTGCAGCCAAATGTGTCTGCAATGTTGTCTGCCTCAGTTACTTGCTAGATGTTGTGGTCACAGTATAGAAAACAGAATTAATATTTGTTCTTTTGAGCATGTAGATGTGGGACAGCCTGAAAACATGAGTGAGGTTCATGGCTGTGCCTCTGCTTGCAGTGAAGGGAAGCTCCTTGGTGGCCTTGGGCTCTCCAGCATCGAGCTTGTTGAGGGTCACAGCATCGCACTTGTGCTGTGAGGAGCCTCCTTGCCAGGGGTTTGCATGTGCTCTGGAGTTCCAGGGATTTGGATCAGAGTTCCCACAGCCCAGCCTTGCTCCCAGTCCTGAGAGGTTTTGCAATCCTTTCTGTTTCCAGCAGAAGCACACAAGCTGTAAAGGGAACAGGCACAGGAATGGAGGTCCCTGTGTCTGTGAAGGGCTACATGGCCACCAGCAGCTCATCCTGGGAAAAGGTGTCGTATCGCTAAAACTTCCAGACCCACAACAAGGATGTCAGCAGGGTCCCTTTAGTGTAAACCTTGTGCAGGTAAAACTAGAAAGAGGTTCCTTGTCTTTCCTTCTGTATAAATCCTGTCCTGTTAGGTAAGCCTGACGCAGATGTTACAAGCATTCTGCAAGGCAAGCTGTTCAGAGGGATGCATTGAGATTCTCTATTTATTTACTGAATTATTTCCCTGGGCACTGGTTGTAAATAAATATGGAATTTCAATTTTTTTAATATTTTTTTTTTTTATTTCTGGGTGACTGGCTCACATCGAGTTCAGGTTGCTGGAGCATTATTCCTGTCTGCTGGCAGGGTGCATGAGGCAGAGTATGGTTCCTGGGGAGGGCCATGTGCCCTGTTGCAGCTGGAGCATTTGTTGGTGATTTCAGCAGAGACTGAAGCTTGAATCAGCATTCAGTGTGAGCAGACTTTCTGTCTTAGTAGATGTTCGTTGCTTGCTGCAGATGAAATATGCGTATGGATAAACTTACGTGTCTGTTGTTTAGGTAAGCAGAGGTAAGAAAAGGCATTAGGAGGCAGGAAATTCTCCTAAGCATCTTTAAATGAAAATCACATGTTCTTAAAAATGCAAGTTATAGATGTGCTGTGAGCAGTTTCCTAGGTTTGAGGCATGGATAAAACAATGAAATAAAGAAGAGTTCAGAATAAAACCAAATCTGGCCCAAAAGATATGGAATGAGGCCCACTACATGTTGCTGTTATTTGCATACTACAATGGAGGAGTAATTTATGCAAAAGAGAGAGGAGGAATGAAGAACAGTGTTTCTGTACTGCAGAATGTTTTTTTTCAGATATCCCAGTGATCTGGGGTGGGATTTTTGAATGCAATTGGAGTTTGTTATTCTCAAATAAGGTTAGAGCTCATCCTTTATTCTGGATATAAACTACATAAACTGGAAATTAGAAGCTGTTTGGTAGGTAAGGATTAAAGAGTACCTTCAGGCAGACATGAAGGAGTGTCCCCAGGCAAACCCGTGCTGCTCATGCAGCTCCCCTGCCAGCTGAATCAGTTCCCAAAGACCAGAGAGCTAACCTGGGGCACAAACCAGTAACAGCTTTTGCTGGCCCCAAAAAGCTGACCTTGCTCCTTGCAGGGGATGGAGATGTGCCAGCTCCGGGGAAGGGGTAGGGTTGAGGTGGGGCAGGGCAGCAAAGGGGATGGGGATCTCCCTGTGCCGTTACGGCAAGAGGGTCAGTGGGCTTAGGCATCCCATCATCCATTTCCCCAGGTCTGTACCTCCATGGCATGGGTCCTTCCTTGGGTCCTACTCCTCCAGGGAGAGCTATTTATGATTGCTTATAGCAGTGATGAAATTGCCCCAGCTCCCTGTGCCACTCAGCTGGAGCTGCAGGAGAGGGCAGAGGCCCAGTGGCTCCATCGCAAAGTTCCCATGAGACTGAAGACCCTTGATGTCAGCGTGGCTTTTGATGTGTTTCTTTCCATTTCCATAAAATAGCTTCTCACAAACGCCAACAGCATCGGGGAAAGAGGACACCAATGATAACATCACTATATTTACCAGGATCTTGGATGGTCTGCTGGACGGCTACGACAATCGACTGCGCCCGGGACTTGGAGGTAGGATAAGATGTCCGCTGTGGCTGGGTACCCCACTATGCAGGACCATCGTCTACGTGATGCCCTCCCACATGGGTGCCTGCTTTTGGCATGGGCCTTGACGAGGGAGTTGAATTTCATCAGCCCAGAAAGTACATTTGTCTCCTGGCAAACAGGGCACAATACAGAGGTCACTGAAGGTCGTCTTCTTTAAGTTATTGAGGTCATCTGAGTTTGGGCTAGGACAATATGGGTGAACTGAATACAGTTTTCGTTTCTTTTCCTGCTGGTACTCCCTAAGGTGAGTGAGACAGAGTGCTAGCAAGTTGTTGCAAGGTTCCCTCACCGGTCAGCATGTATAAAATTATGCTGGTAACAGAAGTCTGTTAAAAACAGATCCCCAAACCATCCATTTTTAGTCAGCTACAGCAGATCTGTATTGATATGTCATTTTGATAACCTCTACAGCAGCTATTTTAAAACCGTAACATGTGAATAGTTTCTTGCCATCCTAACCTCGTTGAGCCCTGCTTCAGCTCTCTATCCCCCAGATTTCTCTCATCTTCTACCCATGTGTAAACCATCTGTTATGTTTCTTCCTGGCCCTTTTTTAATCTGGCTTCCCCCACCCCTTCCTCTTGTGAGACCAACACATTGCTTTCATCCCTTTCTCTCCTTCTCCTCTCACTTTACACAGACATGCTTGAAAATAGGGCTCGATGCTCATATCTTATGTAACGAACTCCTGAAATTTCTGCCCTTAAATTAAATTAGTCCTGGATTTGAAAAGATGCCAGAAAGATTTAGTGTCTTGATTTTAGAATTAATTTCATGTAACTGTGGTCTAGAATATAGATATCTGAAATTGGGCAGATAACTCATGCCAGCAGGGGGAATAGGTCTTTCCAAGATACACTGCAGTGCATTCTATGTTAGGTATCCAATATGAGTATCCTGGGCTGCATCAAAAGAAGTGTGGCCTGCAGGTTGAGGGAGGTGGTTCAGACCCTCTTGTGAGTACTGCATCCAGCTCTGCGGCCCCCAGGATAAAAAGGACATGGACCTGTTGGAGTGAGTCCAAAGGAGGCCACGAAGATGATCAAAGGGCTGTACCACCTCTGCTATGAGGACAGGTTGAGAGAGATGGACTTGTTCAGCCTGGAGAAGAGAAGGCTCCGGGGAGACCTTATAGCACCTTCCAGTACCTGAAGGGGCTACAAGGAAGCTGGGGGGGACTTTTTACAAGGGCCTGTAGTGACAGGACAAGGGGGAACGGGTTTAAATTGAAAGTGGGGAGGTTTAGATTGGGTATCAGGAAGAAGTTCTTCCCGGAGCGGGTGGTGAGGCACTGGAACATGTTGCCCAGAGAAGCTGTGGATGCCCCATCCCTGGAAGTGTCCAAGGCCAGGCTGGATGAGGCTTTGAGCAACCTGACCTAGTGGAAGGTGTCCCTGCCCATGGCAGGGGGGTTGGAACTAGATGGTCTTTAAGGTCCCTTCCAACCCAAACCAGTTTGTGATTCGATGATCAAAACCTGTTGGTCAGAGGAATTGCACCCTTGAAAGGCCTCTTTCTTTCTCCTGATTATAAAAAGAAAGCATGGGCTCCCAAGGTTCAACAACTGAATTTGATCAGGGATGAAATTCCTCCTCAAACATCTTAATTTCAAGGTTTTGGGAATTTTCGAGTGATTCAGAAGTTGTTAATAGAGAAATGCATCAGAAACACATATTTGCGCCTTAAAGCAAATACTAATTCACAGCCTGCATTTATTACAGAGAGAATAACTCAGGTGAAAACAGACATCTATGTTACCAGTTTTGGCCCTGTGTCAGACACAGAAATGGTAAGTCTGAGTGCATGGCTGCCAACTCCATTGTAAAATCATTTTTGGAACCATCGCTCCTATTCAGACCCTGCAATACCTTCACTGTTTCTTTGTGCCAGGAATACACCATTGACGTCTTTTTTCGACAAAGTTGGAAAGACGAAAGGTTGCGATTCAAAGGCCCTATGCAACGCCTCCCTCTTAACAACCTGCTCGCCAGTAAGATTTGGACCCCGGACACTTTTTTCCACAATGGCAAGAAGTCTATCGCTCACAACATGACAACCCCAAACAAACTTCTGCGCCTGGAGGATGATGGCACCCTGCTGTATACCATGAGGTAATACCCGGGATCGATTTCTTCCAATGCAGATTCCTAACAGGCTCTGCAAATACGTGTGGGGAGCGCCACTTCCCCCACTCATAGTAAAGCTGGGCAACCAATCTTTCACACATATTTATGTGAATATCAAGAAAAGTAGAAAACATAATTGCTGCCTACAAGTACCAATTAATTTGTAGCTTCTGAATACTGCTAGCGCTTAAATATTTCCTTTGATTAAATGGAAGGCATATTCTCAACAGATTTGATGATTCAGTCCAGTTTTTTTATGAAGATCTGTTCTCTCTTACTGTTAGTATTTGCAGCTGCAGTGCTGATTGCAGGAGAACTGCCTCCAAGGGCAGAAACTGAGATCTTGTTCTGGGGCAGTACATCTTGAACCCTTGGAGCTTTTATTATTATTTTTTCGATTTCATTAATAGTGTTAAAAGGCAAATCATCATAGGGATAAATGAAATAAGCTAGCAGCACTGTGAAGCTGCTTTAGCAAGTACTTTCCTGAAAACAAAGCCAGCACATTATATTGGCAGAGAAGCAAATCACTGTCTCAGATCTTCAGGGTCATGTTCCTCATCTGATTAGAGGATACTGTCGAGCTTCATCATCGTATAACCTAGATATAAGTTATAATATCGGTGATGTTGGAGGAGTGTCTGAAATTCTTCTCAGGCCAAATCCCACATCGGGGTATGGCAATTTGCTCATTAAAGGTAATTAGCCTGTAGTAATTAAGACTGCCGTCTATCTTCAACAGGGTTTTCTCCCAGAGCATAGTCATAAGGACAACACTTGAAAAAAGAGATGAAAGGAAAAACCTCTAGAGCAACGAAGTGTTATTCTAAGCTTTTCGCATACGAGCCCAGAGTGGTGCCTGAGACATGGCCAAGTGCTCAGGAGCATGAGGTCAGGTGCTGAGATGTCCGAGTTTTCAGCAGGTAGCCCCCAGCAAAGAGAAAGGGGACCTGAGCGCCCACCGGCGCCCCGTCCTGCTGTGGGGCCAGCTCTGTGGGGCTAAGCCAACAGCCATCCACGGCTGCACATTGGGAGGGTGAGCCTCGAGCTCGCTCCTGGGACCGAGTGGTTAAGACTTGTCGGGGCACAGGAAGGCTGGACTTTCATATGCAGGAACTTAGAGCTTCCCAAGTTTTCTTTCAGGTTCTTCTGACCTGTTTTATTAATTTATTTATTTAGGCCCCAGACTTAGATCTCTTCTTTTAAAAGCAAAAGAGATTTAGGAGAAGAAAGATATCCTTATGTAAATCCTTACAGCTTTGGACCATCACACTTGTAACTGCACTAGTGCTAAGAAGACTTAGACATGATAGAGGTTGCGCTTAAAAGGAGGAACACACACACGCCCAGTTTTTGGCTATGTGTACTGCAGTTCTTATTAGCCCCAGGTTAGTGGTCTCTGCTATAATAAACTCCTGAAACAATGTGAGGACACACATACATGCTTAAATGAATAAAAGTCAGAATAACTATCAGAGAAACCTTTATTTCACAAAAATATTGGTAGTGCTGACCTTAAAACCAGCTTCTAGGACTACACTATACAACTCCAGATATTGCTGCAGAGGCAATTCCAGATCACCTGTGTCAATCACTTGTGTAAGGTCCAGAGCAGGCTAGCAGTTAGCCTGGAGCAAACCATGATGTCGTGTGGCAGCAGGCATGCTATTGCTGTGCAAGCACTGGGTTTTGCAGTGTTGAAGGAATGCAGCAAAGCACCAGTTCATGAGGCCACAAGCTGAGCCACCCAAGGCAGTGGAGCAAGACCTGGGTGAGTGAGACCTAGGTGAGCTTGCTCCTGAATCTGAGTTACTCTGTGGAGGTGCCTCTCCTGCGACCATGGCAGAGTATTGTCACATTGGGTGCCACAGGCTATAGGTATATTGAGGAAAAAACAGTGCCCTGCTTCTGGAGAAAAAATTGGGTTTTGACACAGGCTTTGCCATTGTCCCACTCAGTCCCTTTGCCGCTGGTTTTCATAGGGGGGAAGTTCTTCGGGATTGATGTTTATGTAGGCTACAGAAAAACACAGAATGCTTTTGTAACCTAAAAAACATGCAACATAGCTTTTTTGGGGATTTTTTTGGTAGAGTATTGTGTGTGGGTGTGCATGTGTGTGGAAATCAATTCCCACTAACCATGGTGTATGTGATAAGAAATGGAGCGCAAAGCTTTTTAAATAGCTTGCCTTCCACTATTGCAAGTAATGACTTTAAAAATAAAAGAGTGTCTATGCTATTCTGTTTAAACACAAGTCAGGAGACTGCTTTTGTAACGTGCACGGAGTTGTGCTACTTTAGGGATAGAAGTTTGTCATAATGGGCATTTCAGCAGCGTGAACGATGCTCCGCTGCGAGCTGGCTTTGGGGATCTGGTCCCAGTCTGTGCAGAGGTGGCTGTGACATGCAGCCAGCCCCTTCACCTGCCTTCCCATGTCCCGACGAAGGCAACGGCTCAGCAGTGCTACCTCGCATGGCTTTCCGTGAGAAGATAGGCCGTGTCAGATGTTTCGAGGGGGTAAGCTTCTTGTCCCAGTGGGGTTGCATGGGTTGAAGGTACTGGGTCTTAGATGGGGCATAAGCCCCATCTCCTGTAGCTCCCACCAGGCTTACTCTGTTCTCAGGATTTGGGGATGTGGAGACAACCCTCTGTTAGCTCTGCATTCCCCTCGTTTCCAAGGAGGAATTGCAAGCTTCCCAGACTGTACGTAGGAGTAATCCGTGCAGGGAGAATTGGACCCTCTGTCATTGACAGAGATGCTTGAATTGCTTTTCCAACCTCGCATCTGGCTGCCTGAATGAAGAGGAGGGAAGCAGCTGAGCCGATGCTGACCTTCCATCTTATTTGACTTCCAAATATACCGAGTGTGATCAGCTGAGCAAACTTCCAGCTTTAGCACTTGTCAGTACATACATTTTCATGATACATGTGTTTACTTATAAAGAGAAATTTGCATATTGCATTTGATGATATGTTGTCTAGGTCAGAAGTCGATGGGATATATGTTGCTAGGAAAAGCTGATAAATGGTCTTCTATATACAAGCAGAATTAAAACCCTTCTGTATGAATATAGGAACACAACATGTGCTTTAGACAGATTGCATAGGCAGCAGCGTTCTCTGCAGGGAGTGACTTAATAATTCTGACTGTCTTTGATTTGGTAGGCCCTATTGGTTTTATTTTGGTCATGTCGTTTACAAACGATGCACTGCTGAATTGAATGTTGCAAATTCTGTTTCTGCCCCTAGAGGGGAGTATTGTCCGTATCTCCACTGTTATTTTTAGTAAGAGCACTGTGGTAAAAAAGGCACTAGGAAGTATGTTTCGTATTTCACTAATCTGGAGAGAAAATAGCTTTGTGAATGGAGGCAAAAATTTGGTTCTTTCCCTTTAGAAACTTAAAAGATATTTAGTTTATCTTATGTGAGAAATAAATGTTGTAAAAAGCATAAAATTCATTTATTCCATGCACCTCTTCTGAAAACTGGGGACAGTGATTTAAGCAACTTTTTCAGGCTAAGAAAAGAACCAACATGTCTCAGTGAGCTGCATTTTCTCACTCAGTGTGAATTGGCTATAAAGACAGAAGCTTTGATAAACTTTGCTGTAGAACGCTAAAAAAAAAGCTGCGAAAAAGACAGAAATTGTATGAAGTAATGCATGCTGACTAGTGCCAAACTTCTGGACCCTAAATTAACTTTTTGCCAGCAGCTCATAGGTAAATTTTATGATACTCTATCAACTTGTAGATACTGAAATATCTTTCTGTGTCATCACAAGGGCTAGGTTCTCCATTCTCACTGTCATTTTGAAAGGCCCCCAAACCCCTTCTGTTTCCACTACAACTGCCAGACATCTGTTATAATTTGGGATTTAAAATATGACATGGTCATATATCTGCAGAGTGTACTGAGAGATTTTATCCCATGTTATTATGGTGACTGGAGGTTGCCAGAGATCCTGAGAGTGTTTACCGTTAAATCTGTCCCATTAATCTGCAGATGTATAATTTATCAGCTGGAGACTGTCAGTATGGTGTTAAGAAACTCCAATATTTTTAGTAAAGCCCTGAAATACAGTTATCTTTACCGCTCCTGGAAGACATTTGGAATTCAGCAACGTGTAGGACAGGTTTCCACTTGATGGCAGCAAAACCACGCTGCTTGCTGCTCTGTAGTGAACACACGGGCTTATCTAGACTGAAAATATCAGTTCTTACATTAGCACCGAGCGTTAAAATTGTATGTGCAAGTGTAGACATGTCCTGGATGCATGTGAGCACAAAGTCTGCTCCTCTATGAAGCACTTGATTAGCAAGCTAACCATTTTATGCCGTAGAGCTAGCGATTATAAAACCAGTGGACAGGAAAATACAATGCTGCTTTCAAGACTTCCACTGGGAAAGCAAGGTTTTGTTTGCTTGTTTTTTCCTAAGGGAAAATTATTCTATGAAAAAACGTGTGGGTCCTCAAGGACTGACTTTGCCAGAAGGCAGCCTTTCCCAGCTGCAGGTTTGCTTGTGTGGACCTGAGCAAGGAGTGACCAGCCAATGTACACTTTAAAATGAACCCAAACCATCAGCCATCTAGATAGGACTCTCTCTTCAGTTTGAATATGTTGTTCTTATTTCATTTATGCATCCACTTATATTTGCAGAAAGGCATCTGTCAATGCTTGTGGGCCTTGTTTAAATATTACGAAACTAATTAGGAGCTATCGAGCCATACAAATAGGCGTTTCCTTTCCCCATGTTAGACTTGCTGCCTTTTCTTTCATATTCAAGCTTCAAACTGCCTAAAGCTAGAAGAAAAAAAAAATTTCTTCACATTGGGCTGAATCTTGCAGAGTGATGGAAAACTGCTGTGGTGGCAAGGTCTCTCAGCTGCTTTTCATCAATTCAGATTTTGACAGAGCGAGAGAAAATAGGGGTATACAAAGTGAAGGGCCCTTCCCTGAGGATAGCAGTGGGATTCTTGTTTTAACACCAAGCCTATCAGTTCCCATCTCTCTGCTTTGAGTGCATGTTGCCCCATTTCTCAAAAGTTATACTTCAAGAAACTGAGATTTGTTGTTTTGAAAAATCCATGGCTGGAGTTACCCACAGGGAGAGAAAGTCATCAGAGGAGACCGTGGTGTAATACATTCAAAACGGGCAATTAGGACCTGCCCAAATATAGTCCCTGTGTAGCGCGTGTGACAATAGCCTATTCTGCCGGTAATAAAAGTGGGCTGAGCCCCGCAGAGATCTCCATCACAGAGATAGGAATTCGCACAGCAAGAGCAGAATTGATTAAAAGGCAAAACTGAAGCCAGAACCAGCCCATCCTGGGAAGAGGGAGATGCTTGCCTGGACTTTGAGGTGCTACAGCTTTACTTCCAGGTCTTTGCTGAGCACAGAGGCAGACCCAAATTTCCCTGGGTGTTAGCTGATACAATTTTTGACAGATTCCCTTGCGCTCCCCCAGCTTTATAAAGATGAACCAGAAGGGTTTGACCTGCTGCCCTGGGTGTGCATGGAAGGGACAGGGTGACTGAACAGAAGCCAGAGGGAAGCAGTGCCCTGGTGGGTACCCGCCATGAACCCCCAGGGAAGCACAGCTGCGTTGGTGACTCTGTCTTTGCCCAAATCTGCAGACAGTTCCCAGCTTCTGTATCTGGAGGTTTTGGAAGTACCTGGTAGATGCTGAAGAATTGTTATGGCTACGCTATCTATTTTTATTACCAGTGGAGGATAACATTACAGTGAACTCCCTAATCATTTCACTTAGACTGAAATTAAAATCTTTGTCTGCCTAATCAGAAATGCCGTCCCCTGAAGTACATTTATGTTTGTGCTGAAATATTAGACTGCCAATGAGTAATCTAAAATATGCTGTGGTGGAGTACAGCAGGCAGGATGGGTGGAATTCACCTCAGCTGATTTTACTGATCTGTAATGATGATGGCTGCAGCTGAACCTCTTGGCTCAGAATTGCTCCCAGTGCAGTGGAGAGACTTTCTTAAGGAGTTAAGTCTCTGCATTATTTCAGATGTCTATGTCAGTAGGAAAGATGCTTATTTCTTTCTACTCACACTTTAAGAGGTTCCTGTTTTTCCATAGTGATGGAAAAAGGTGCACAGGGTAACTGCTGTTACTATTGATGTCTGTGTTTAGTCACAAGTCCATCCTACTTACCTATTCCCATTGGTGTTTCCCACCCCCATACTCATGTAGCCTGTAGATGGGTAGTGTGCCAGTCACTTAAAGCTGTAGGATGTTCTGGCCAGCAGCTGGTCCTGTATCTCTGTTGAGGAGAACTTGCACAGTTTCCTCTTCATGCCACATAAAGCCCAAGGTTGTGTGCTCATGTGTGCTACACTTGCATTTAAATTGGGTTCAGTCCTCCACTTTTGCCTACGTGGGTGTGGTAGGGAATATAGTGCACCTTAGGAGGAGCTCAAGAAACCCCAATAAGTTGCAATCCTGCCTTTGCTTCTGTAGATGAAGTGAAAAGCCCATAGAATGTTGGTGAGGAAAGAGGTGTCTGTCTAGCAAGGGATGCCAGAGGCCAGCTAGCTGCTGGTGGGTGCCAGGGACCTGTGGCTGAGTCAGGTGTGGAGGATCTGAATGATGCTCAGGGTACATCCAAAACACAGCCTCATACCAGCTATTGTGAAGAAAATTAACTCTGTCCTGACTAAAACCAGCACAGCTTAGCATGGGGACAGTCAAGCATCACTAGGGATTTGGCCCTTCCTTCTCTCAGGTTGCACTATAGCAAACAGGTGGTTACGCTGCAGGATATGCTAGCACTGGTGGCATAAATAGCAAACAGATGGTAAATTGAGCTCTGTTCAATGATTATTTATGGTGTGAAACAGCTGAGCGGTCAGAGGGCTCTCTCCCTGGAGCAGTGAGCACTGACAGCCTGCCCCTTTACCTGGCACTTCACGGCTGCATTGATCAGTAGCATGTAGCATTTCAGAAGCCAGGCAAAAAAAAACAGATAATAAAGTCTTGCTTGGATGGCTAAAAAATCTCCTCTGAGCACCAATAGGGGTACGTGCAAACAGGCATGTGCACATGTTCCCCTGTGGAAGAGCGTATCGTCAAAGGGCTGGATGCAGGGTGTGGAGGAGCGTTGAAGTTGCCCAAAAGGCAGATCTTGATAAGAGGTGACCTGGGAGGTGGACATAGAAATGTGAGGTGAATAAGAAGAGGCTGGGTTTAAATGTGAGGGGCTGAAAGGAAACGGTGGTGAGATGGTTTGGAGCTTTACATCGTTCGTCTGAACTGTGGAAAATAACCAAGGATTTCAGCTCTGTATTTAGGGTTGCCAGATCATAACCCATCTCTACCTACCCTCCCGTGTCTGTGCGTCTAGATGAGAGAGATCCCAAATGGGCTGGTACTGCCCATCGGGTCCCCACCGCCCTTTATTACTTTCTAAATCCAGCTCTTTTTTCTCTGTAGAAAATAGTGCGTGGAGTTTTGTGCCTGTCCATACAAATATAAAGGTTGTGTGAACTGGGAGGAAGAAATAGGTGTCTATGCAGCCAGGTAACCCTCATCTGGGGGGAACGCATGCCATACTGACAGGTAGAAATGGAGGAACAAAAGCCCCTTTGGCCAGTCAGAAAACCTGTACCGATCAATTTATCTAACAGGTGGTATCAAAATTGGAGAACAGGTGCACTGTGTCATGTACACTGCAGTCCTTAGCCTCCATTGCCTAGGGTGCCTGCAGGAGCTTTCTGTGCTCCCTTCTCCCTCATATACTTCATTTTTTTCCCACTGGAAGGAAGGGTTGGATGACCCTTGCATGGTTGGGTGGCACTGGACATTGCCGTCACCGTCTGGTTCAGCCAGTATCTGCGACAAGCCTCTTGAGAGCAAAAAAGAAGCTCATAGTTCAGTCTTACACAGTACTTCAAGAACAACTGTCTTTATTGCAGTTGGCTCATAGTTGAACATGCCACCAAAGGGCCGTGCTGATGAGGAGGTCATAGCCAAAACGTGTTGCATGTGCAGACTCAGGGAAACATGTGGCATGGCATAATGAAGTGTGGGCTGTTGAGATGTTGTTTCCCATTTTACCTGCAACAACTGCATCAGCCTGTCAGCACTGCTAGTACTAGTAAGACTTTCGGCTTTTAATTCAAAAATTCAGTAAAAATAGAAGCTACTGCAGCAGAAAGATTTGAAGGCCTTCCTCAGGGGTGTCAAGCAGAGTTCGTCATGTATAAGGGACTAGCAAGGGGAGAGGTTTTTAAGTGAAACTATCAAGCATATGGGTGTGATATTGTGCTATAGCATTCATAGCTGCATAGCCGTATTGGTCTAAAGTTTGTTTAGGAGAATAAGTTTTGTAGGCAGAGAACCTAAAGAAGGAGTTGACTGCCAAAAACTTTGGTTTTTTTATTGCACCAGTTAGTCTGATAAAAAACCAGAGCTTTTTCCAGCAAGTTTTACCTTGCTTATGGACTTCATTAGACACCTTGCATGGCAAGGATGGATAAGCATAAATTCAGTGCTGCTCCATCCATTGGTTTTATGCATATTAAAAAATTACTGTAGAATGAAAGGTATTACCTCTATTACAGACTTTTACCAGGAGCTGGAAATGTGATTCTTTCTATAACCCCCCAAGTCACTACCAAAGAGCAGAAAATATAATGGTCCTATTGATTATTTTATTGCCTTTCTTCATTCTTCCTGTGTCTAGAGGCTAAACATGCCCTCTGCCCTATGCTCTGGATATGCCAAGGTACTCCACCTACATGGCAGGGAGGTCATTCCTATAGTGGCACAGCTTTTGAGATCAATCCTGTCCAACTCAGATCATCTCAGGATAACCTAGTCTTCAGCACAGTTAATCTAGGCAATTAAAGTCTTGTTTTCTCCCTTCAGCATAAGCTATGCTAAGGATTTGGTTTGTTTAAAATGAGAGTTTTGCTGTCAAGTACACCATGCATCTGAATTATGTATTCACAGCTCACAAAAGCATCAGTAACTGGAACTCATAGTCGTCAAAAGTCCCTTCCCTGTGGCATTTTCAAAGCACATTTTGGTATGTAAAGTTAACACATCTCAGCATCATAGGAAGGTTGGGAAAGGGACGTATTCTTGGCAGAGTGGTTATGAAGTAAAACTGGGCTAAGAAAGAAATTTCTGCAGACCACCTCACTCCAGCTCCTGGATCTAATTTCTGTTCTGTATTCACTTTGTTCCAAGGAAATGAGTGTGCAACTGGCATTATGAATGAGAAGCAATGTTGAACTGCCTCCACATCCCATGTAGAGGTGTCTGAGTCTGTAGTTTGGCCTGTTATCCAACACAGTGCTGGAGATTCATGAGCAAACGGTGTTTGAGTTACCGAGAATAATTGCTTCTTTCCCCCTGAGCCAGGCTGCAGACAGTCCCCCAACCAAGGCCAGGTTTCAGGGTGACTCTTATAGCCATCGACACCATGATTGAACATGTGTCCGCATACTAACACTTCTGTTCTGTGTTAGGTAACCCACTATAACCAATACCAACAGGGTTTGTAAGGACTGAGTGGGAAGTGCTTCAGAACCAAGAAAGGTCTTTACATATACATATGTATGTGTTTGTGTGTGTATATATAGGCTCATATAAGCACACATTACATTTACTTAAGCCACACAGGGCTTCCCTGGGCTGGGGCCTGAAACAAGTCTTGTTTTAAAAGGAATTTATTTCTTTTCAAAAATTCCTTTTAAGAGGAATTACAGTTTGTTTGTACAAGTGTTCCCAAGACACCACAGTGGGAGAATGGGTGAATAGTTGTGTCCTGAGTCAAAGATAAATGAGCAATTTCACAAACCTAAGAACGTGCTCACAGTTTGAATAAAAACCCAAACCAGCAACTCTCCATTATTCTCATACTGCACAAGTGTGCGAGAGTGCGTACTGGAGATGCTGTGAGGGCTCAGATCATTCTGCTGAGGTCCTGTCAGAGGAGATACCCAAGGAAGCTCCTCCTGGGGCTGGCTTCTAAGAAGGGTCTGACCCAACCCCGAAGTCTCCCTTTGCAGAGAGCCGGACAGCTGCTTGGGGTGAGGTATGACTCGGGTAAGGCTGGATCCACTTAACTATTTTTAGGCATGTTGAGAAGATGTTGAGATAGGTTGGAGATGAGTTTCAGGCTAATATTTTGCCTTTTTTAAGGAAAAGAGTGATGGCTGGCCTCATCCTGGGAAGGGCACTTTGGCTCTTCTGCATCCATTCTGGCCTGAGCCCCATGGCAGGTACTAGTTGCCAGCACAGGGACCAAAGCACAGCATTTAAATGCTCCCTTTCATCAGGGGCAAGGGCAGTTCACAGAAATAAAGAACTAAGAAGGCAGAGCTGGTTTGGGGATTAGGGCAAACAGGCAGAAGAGCTTCCTATCTCTCTGGCTGCAGTACCTCAATGCAAACAAAACTTTCCTTGTGTTCCCTTCATCAGTAACTTTTGTTATTCAACACTTATCTTGAGTTAACCTCTCCCAAAAGCCACTGGTGACTGACTTTCTGCTCCTCTATCCTTCAAGCTCTCTGTTTTAATTTGTTTGCATACTAAAGCTAGTAGCTGATAAGAAAAAGCAAATTTCTGCATCTGTCTTTTGGCTCCCTGGGGCAGGTGACTGCCCTCACTTCCTGTCTGGCAGCTGCAGATAATACTCCAGAAAGTGTTTTCTGCACTTCCAGAGTAGCAGAGAGATGATAGCTTTGCTCAGTCTCCCAGCAGTTTTACCGTAAGTAGGAGCAGATGCTCCTTGCATTGAGGGAAACTGTGGGAACAGCAGGGATGTGGCTGCAGTGCCCTAAAACAGGCTCTTGCAGGACGGAGTCCCTTGTGCTCCCCTTGAAGCACACTTGCTGCAGATGTCTGGCTCCCAAACATCTGCATTTATTTCCTTGCCACATCCTTGACATTAACATCTCCTTCTCCCCCGCCTGTTAAAAAGCAACGGCCTCTTGAAAGCACCGTCTTCCTTAATTCACCAGTAGAAACAGTTGAAGGTGACTTTTCTGGAGTGAAGAATTTCTCCTTGAATTGCTGTGCTTTTCTTGGATGGGTATTCAGTTATGTGTCTATATTTTGTTGAAACAGAACATCAGTAATCACTTTATGTTCTTAAAGTAAAGGCTATACATAATGAAGCTTTGATGAAACTTTCATGTACAATTATGGATGATAAGTGAAATAATTTGTAGACCTGACTTTTTTTTTCCAGATACTTAAGCTATGCTATAGTGTTTTGTTGGTTGATTAACATTTAGATAGAGGTGTAAGTATGTGGAGCATTATGAAAGTGAATTTTGTCGCTAATAATAAATCAGCAGCTGTAACCAGGGTTACATATTTTGGGTGAATACCAGCCCCATTGAAGTCAGGAAGAATTTTACCATTAACTTCAACAAAATCAGAGTTTCATCCTCCCATTGTAAAGGACCTTTAACAGCCACTTATAATCTTGTCAAAAACTCTGTTTGAGTGAAACTAATCCCATAGGGCTTTTATTAAGACAGAATGATGGTGGAGGAGGGAAGCTTTTAAATGCTTCTGTTGGAAAGAACTGCACTTTGAGCAGTGCTTGTGCTGTGACAGAAAAATTCTGGTTTGGAGACTGTCTCTAGCTCATGTAACTGTGCGGCACTGAGCACAGCAAGATCGTTCTGGACTGACCGTACTAAAAGGATCAGGCAAAGGCTGTTTGACATATGGATGCCAGGGCCTCCTTTCTCTTCTTTCAATTAATGCAAACTGGGACCAATTTTGTTATAATCAGCTGTGTAAACTAGGGTGTGCAAAGGGTACCTAAGCTTTAACACAATGTTAAAAGCCAAAGTGTGCAAATATCACCTCAGGTGATATTTGGAGGAGCAGACCCAGCTGACAGTTTCTTTGTGACTCCTGGAGCTATGATGTGAATATATACTTTGTACTGTGCACCTAGGAGCAAATCTGTATGCAGTGACCCATGCTTCCACCCCCCAGAGTGGAAGGGATGGCTGCTGTGCTGCTTTTTTTATTTTTTTGCATGCAGTAGAAAATCCAGTCCCTTTGAACCAGAAGTCAATTTAATGGCTCTGTTTTTCAGGTCCTCACTCAGTAATGAAAAACAGCAACTGTTGGGCACAGAGCACTCAGCAGAAATTCAGGGTGGTGACATTTATGCAGCATATCCGAACCCACAGTCAAATTTTCTGTTGTGTTGCCCATTACAAGATGCTTCACAAGCCTGGGTAAGGCAGGCTTAAAAAGAGGTAGCTAGGAGAGTGTTCACTAAGCATTTTAAATTTACATAAGAGGCTCAGCTACATAATTTTTAAGAATTGTGTGTAATAAATAGGTATAGCCAGTTTATTTGTGCAAGATGGCTAAACTAGGAGTGGCCGTAGGATGGAGGTACGGGGAAAGGAAAGAAGCATGTTGATATCATTGATAACAAGCAAAAGGAACTTCATCCAAAGAATTCATGTTAATGAAAGGAAAGGCTGTACCCACATTCGTACCCCAAGTTTAGCACATCTGCAGCTGCTAAAGTTGGTTCTCCCTACCCCTGGGCTAGACCCAGAAGACTAGACCAGACACCATCCTTTTATGGGATGTGCTGACTTTTGCTGGATTAGGAATTCAGAGGGGGCACAGGAGTAGTCCTGGCATCACCAGGGTCTTTGAGGCTTCTGAGGCAAGTAGTAGCAGCCAGGTGCCCTCCAGCCTCATTTAAGAGAGCCAAAAATGACTTCTGGAGGGACTTAATTAATTTCTATTAGGTCACAGTCTCTATGCACCTCTCTTTCAATTCTCCTCCACATTTACAGTTGAGGAACGTCTACAGCCTTCCTCATTATACACAATGGTTATATTTTATATAATATAGAGGTACAGGCAGCAGGATACAATTCATAGGACAATCAGATGAAGCAGAAGGTCATATTCATAATTCTGCACTAAGTCTTCCTTCACTTTGTGATTCCACAGCTGCTGTCTTGGTAAGATGGATATAGGGATCTCCTCCTTGGATGTTTGCAGATGACAAACATGTGTATTAAAATGTTGTCAGGCTGCAGCCTTTGAAACAACATACTTGAACTGTTGGTAGACAAAGAGACAGGAGATTGACTGCAGTAAAACAAGCTAGCTTTCTTATGGCACTTAGAGCAAGGTTTCTGAATTTATCACGAAAATTAAATTTGGACTACTTAGTACAGAAAATATAACAATGCATCGGAGGGATGGCAGCCTTGCTTTCAGGTACCCATTAAAGTGATTTTTATGAAAGGGATGCAAGTTCTGGGCAGGATGCTACTGGAACCAGCTTGTTAAATTCATCCATGTAGCACTGTCAGTGACTGTGGCTTTGCTGGCTTTGGTGCCCAAAGGCAGTCTCCACTGCAGACAGCTCTGCATTTTAGTGATTTTAAATTCTTTTTTACAAAAATAATGTCCAACTACAGGTTTGCCTAAGGGCAGCTATCTCAGTCCTCAGAAATTTCTTTTGTATATTGGAAACTTCCTGTCTGTTCTTACCAAATGATACATTATCTCTCTTCTGAACTAGATTTTTTTTCTTTTGCTTTATGTATTGTATTATCTTTACATTTTCTATTACTGTTTGCGGTTTGCCTTTTTTCCCACCCTGTTTCCCAGCTCATCCTCATGATACAATCTCTGGCCAACTATACTATTGCCTTTCTCTGTGCTTATTTTGCCATTTCCAGCTATTGGTAAAGCTCCAGAATTCTTGTACTTTGGCAGACAGTGGAGCTGTTTCCCCCAATTTATTGTCCATGTAGCTGGAGTGCCCCGGCAAGGCATCATTGTGTTGTCTTGAATTAGACTGGCTGAACGCTGTGCCATCTGTACACGGACAGATTGTTACCCTTTACAATCCCTTTGGATAGAAGTTCTTCTAGCGACAATACTCACTTTGGTGTGCTAATGTGAAGCAGTGAGTATATATAGCTGGGGAGTCTGGTTATGTGCGGCTGTTGTGATAGGAAAGGTACTTTTGCATTCTGGTAGTAGGGTGTTGCGGATTCCTTTGCAGATTTTTTCTCCCCAGGCAGCCGTTTGGTCAAGAACCATGCTGCCCTTCAGCAGAGCCCTGCATCACCCCAGCACCCTGCAGCCTGTGAGGTTCTGGGTGTCTCTGGTCTGTTGCCTCTGAGGCAGAATAACAGCATCAAACAAGAAAGCCAGAAGGGTACTCAAAGTAAAGTGAGGTTTGCATCCTCACTATGCTGAGCAAACCATCTCTATTGTGCAAATACCAAAATAGCCTAAACAAAACCAGACTCTGATTGTGCTATGTGCTGCATGCACACAGAAAAGTAAGCTTTGGGTCTCGTGATATATTTGATGTCAATATAATTGATACTGAACTGCTCACAAATTTATCTCAGACATCTTCTTGTGTTCAGCTTGATATGTCAATCATACAGAACATCCATAGGATATGTCTATTTTTTTCTAAGAGTTTTTCTTCCCCTACCTGTATGTTCACTATAGCTCAAGAATTTCCATGTAGTGGCAGGGCAGTCCAGATTAGAATATACAATACACTGGGAAAAATGACCCTGTTGTTTTTTCCTGACAAGATGCCCAGGTAAATCACAGTTGAACTGCCCTGATACAATGTCATTTCCACAAAAACAAACTGCAGTTCTATATAAAGCCATATACATATAACTGACTTTATATATAATTTTTTATATACATGCAAATATTTATTTTGTATACTTTATTTAGAAATATTTAGTTTTATGTATTTAAAGAGTTACATTTGTATGTAAAGTCAGTGCTTCTTTTTGTCTGTAACAGTGCTATACTCAGGAGTCAAATCCTCAGTCCAGTTGCAGTATCTACAGAAAACAGATAAGAATAAGGTGCATGGCAGAAGCTCCAGCACAGGACTTCCTTCATGTACTAATAAGAAGGAATGATCTTACTGGAACAGCTTACATAAATAAAATCAGTTTACGTGTCTCAGCTTTACTAGATAAGGCCTACAGCACGCACACACAGGGGTCCACCTGGCTTATCTCGCATTCAGTTTAACCAGGAATTACTGTGATGTCAGCAAGAGTGAGAAGCCTTCAGGAAAAGCTTGCTTGTGTCAGCACTCATGTATGGTGGTGAGAGGCCTAAAGGGAATATGCCAAAAACAACAACAAAAAAAATTATGTGTTTTCCTTTTACTCCCTCACAGATTGACCATCTCTGCTGAATGCCCCATGCAGCTTGAAGATTTCCCCATGGATGCACATGCTTGCCCGTTAAAATTCGGAAGCTGTAAGTTCTCTTCTGAAATAAGAACTGGAAAGTATCCATTTTTATCTGGCTTTTCAGGTTCAGCCATTATCTTGTACAAATCGTCCGCCCTTTCCCCAACCCTTCCCTTTTCACGTTGCTCATTAGCACCCCCAATCTGCCCCCCCTACTGCTACCCTGCTCCTCATTTTCCACGGCTGTGCTTTATCTGGCACGACTGCTTTTCAGCTCATGCCTGCATGCTCTGTGGTAAATAGTGAGCTGATGGGGGATATCCACATAAAGTGTCACAGCTACTGTTAGATGGAGCAGTAGATGTAGGCAGCTAAGTTGATAACTTGTTGTTACATTTGTAGAAAAATGGGTCTTTCACTGGACAGTATCAGATCAATGTGCTGTTGTGGTATTTACCTGAATCAGACTGCAGTGCAATCTCTCTACATTGCAAATATTAAATGACATCTAGAATATTAAACGAGGAAATATCTATCCATTTGTCTTTAATAAATCCTGTCCTGTATCTTGTAACATGATGTTGTATACATATGTATTTGTGTATATGCACACATTTCTAAACTGTATGCTCAGCAATGATTTCTCCTCAGTTCCAAGACTCTAATCCACCACAATGCTGCCTTGCCAAAAGCTTACTTTAAAAATAACCTCAGGGGATCAGATGGTTATATTTAAATACAAAGCTCTTAATTAAAGTACAGATGAGGCTACTACAGTAGACATTTTTTATGTCGTTAATCAAATCAGAGGTTCCAGGTGCAATCAGTGTCTCTAAAGACTTTTGAAAATTACCAGGCAAGGCATTTTCCTAGTCCCTGAAGCCACCTAACTTCAGCATTTTTTCAGCCATGTCAATTTAGAGTCACTAATCCTAGCAAGATTAAGCTTTGCCTTTATTATCATAAAATCATAGAATCACAGAAGGGTGTGGGTTGGAAGGGACCTTAAAGATCATCTAGTTCCCCCCCCTGCCATGGGCAGGGACACCTTCCACTAGACCAGGTTGCTCAAAGCCTCATCCAGCCTGGCCTTGAACACTTCCAGGGCTGGGGCATCCACAGCTTCTCTGGGCAACCTGTGCCAGTGCCTCACCACCCTCTCCGGGAAGAACTTCTTCCTGATATCCAATCTAAACCTCTACACTTTCAATTTAAACCCGTTACCCCTTATCCTGTCACTAAAGGCCCTTGTAAAAGGCCCTTTGAAAAAGTCCAGCGTCCTTGTCGGCCCCTTCAGGTACTGGAAGGTGCTATAAGGTCTCCCCGGAGCCTTCTCTTCTCCAGGCTGAACAAGCCCAACTCTCTCAGCCTGTCCCCATAGCAGAGGTGCTCCAGCCCCTCGATCATCTTCGTGGCCTCCTCTGGACTCGCTCCAAGTGGTCAATATCCTTCTGATGTTGAGGGCTCCACAGCTGGACGCAGCACTCCAGGTGGGGTCTCATGAGAGCAGAGCAGATGGGGAGAATCCCCTCCCTCGTCCTGCTGGCCACATTTCTGATACAGCCCAGGATGTGGTTGGCTTTCTGGGCTGCCAGCGCACACTGCCGGCTCATGTCCAGCTTTTTGTCCCCCAGTACCCCCAAGCCCTTCTCCTCAGGGCTGCAATAGTCAGTGGACTGTACAAGGTTTGGTAGTCTCTAGATGATATCCCTGATACGAGCCCCAAGGTAAAGAGCACACTTCTCTAGAGTGTGCATCAGGTCAGAAAATGTGTCCCTCCGTGCCTCTCAGACAAGAGTCGCCCACTGCTGTCACCTGTCGCCTTTTGTTAGTTGTGCTGGTGGTTATATGGGGAGCAGATGGAACTGCCTCACCCAGCTCCAGTGTCTCTCCTGACATGGTAGGTCTTTCCTTTTCAGCCTGCAGAGCTGTGAGCAGCTCTGTGAGGGCACCTCAGGCTTTGGAGGAGGTCCCTTCCTCTTGCTGGTCCTTGACATTGCAACTGTCCATCCTTCTCTATTATTTGCCCCCCTCCCTTCTGTGTGTGCCGGTGCGGGGGGGTTGTGGCTGTTTGGCTATGGGCTGTGAGTCCCCTGCAGACTGTACTTGGAACCCACATCTTACTTCCTCTCAGCCTCCCTGACTTAACACAGCCTTCTCATGGCCTCCTGCAGCTCAACCACTGCTGCAGGAGGTGTTCCCCCAGGGCACACCTTCTGCAGGCAGGGATGTTCTCTGTCCCTACCCCAGTCCTGGGCACATCCTGCAGCCTGAGGCCTGCACTGCAGCCTCTCCAGCAGCTCCGTCCAGATGGAGGCATCGGACACTGCTGGGGCAGACGGTGCCGACCCCCCAGCTGGAGCTGCAGTCTTTGCCCTGACACATGCCCACCACTCTGCTGTGAGGGTCAGATGGGATGAGAGCCCTTGACCCGCACAGATGGTCACAGAATGGGCCCAGTTGCTGGCTTATGTGTAGTTCAAGCCTCCCACTGGGCTATGGAAGGGGCACCCTCCTGCGTGAACAGCCTCTCCTCGCCCTGGCTGAGGTGTGACGCGCTGTGTGCCTGCACTGTTGGTGGCACTCCTGCTGGCCGCACTCCCCAGGGCTGCCTTTTGTGGGAGCTGGAGTGGGTCCTGTTACCCCTGGCCCAACCCAGGGCACCTCAACAGCTCAGATGAGAGATGACGGCTCCTGGCGGGTCTCTGCACTCCCCTTGGGGGTTACCTGGCTCAGGAACCCCACCGGTGCCACCACCCCTAACACCAGAGCTAATCATCTCTGCGAGTGACATCATCTGTACCTGCCCTGGTTTAATACTGGCTGTGCATTGTCTTCCAGTGATCATACAAAAAAGTAAAACCACTGTTTACAGTAACCATTACCAAATTACCAAACATAAGATAAAATGATTTCCCTTCCCTCTTCCAATCTAAGTAGACTCAGTTTCATCTGAATAGCCACCAGTATTTTACAAGGTCACTGCAGGTTCAAATGTGTCTGTGTATTTCAGCAACATTAATTTAGAGCAAAGCCAATGGAAATCTGAAGGTCTGTATACCTTTACACTCAAAGGATTTTATGCAAACAATCCATTTTGTTCTAAACTTAAAAACGGGAAGAGAAACCATCTCACAGGGACATGTCATTATTTGTATATAAGGTTAAACAAAAGCTACTGGAAAGAATTAAGATGAAAAAATAAAATAAGTTGTCCTTCCTGTTATTACATATTCTTTACTGAATTGATAGATAAAGTTGAAGTCACACCTCTTGGTCTCTAGTGCTGATTATAGAACTGGGATGTTGGGTGGTTTAATGAAATCTTGCAAAATATACAATATAAAGCTAAAAGATACATATTTAAGTGAAGAGTTTGATGCAGCAGAAATCTGAAGCTCAACCTTAATGGATGCTTCAATGCATTAGTAGATCAGGTACAATAAGGTACATGTTCTAACTCTTGCTGTAGTAAGAAAAAAAAACCCCAAAACCATGCAATTTCAGGAGAGAACATTGCTAGATAATCTACAAATGCTTAGAAGGACTACAATCTTTGATACCATTGGAAAAAAAATAAAACCCCGACCACCCAATCTGTCTGAATGCAATGGCACGTTCTGCTTGTGTTAAATGTGTTACATCTTAATCACCTATTAGCACACAGGTACTTTTAACCTGGGGAAAAAAAAAAAACCCAGCACTGAAATGTCATATTTTAGGCATGTGAGGGCTGAATATGGACTATGTACATGCTCCTTGCCATGATCAGTATACAGTTCTGAAGTATATTTTATAAGTTATTAGAAGGCGCCTTGAAGTTCTTCCACAGTGTATAGACATGAAGCCATGTGGTCTGTGGCGCTCCACACCGATAGCCTCTGCAGTAAGACAATGTATAGGGACAAGCTATAGGTGGTCTTTCAGCCTTGAGAATATCTGTATTACTGATCTAAATGCTCATTAGTAATTTATTGGGATTTAATATGCAGATGTTTGCACAAGTAGCAGCCAGTAAGTAGCCCAGATGTATTTTAGAAGAACACAATATTTATTCCCTATTTACAGCAGTACGGGTTTGCATTAAGTCATCTTCAGGCTTGCATCAAGACAAAGCCTGCAGGGGTATATTATACACAAGCACATGCCCTTTCTGCTTTAGCTTTCCTCCCTGTCTTTCCCCAAAGGGTTTCTTTTTAATGGTCTCCTTTCCAAGAAAGATTTTGCAAAGCCTCAAGGAATAGCATCAAAGTAAACGTTAAACACATTATCAGTAGAGCTGGGAGGGTGGAGAAGAGACAGGTGCTAACTGGTCAGAGGGTGGAGACAGCAGGGCAGTGAAACAAAGCAGCCGGCTCACAGGTGGGTCGGCAGCAGAAAGGATGCCAAGAAGCATCAGAGGCAGTAGCAGGTTATTATTTTTCTGGCTGCATGAGCATTCAGATGCATTTATATGCACTTGCTATAATTCAACAAGCAAAAGGGGAAAAGCCCTGACATTTCTTTCAGTATTAAAAAGAAGGAATGTTAATCTTGCTCACAGAAATAAAGGTAAATGTTGAATTCTTATGTCCCATTTGACCGGATTCTTGCTATATTAGAAATGTGGGAGATTTTATAGGCTAGGCAGCATTATGTATAGCAACAGAATATTTTGTAGAAATAATTAAAAGCAGGGTCAAATATGAGAAAAGGGATATAAATTTACATGTGCACACCTCCAGCCTAGATACCTGCCAGGCAGCTGAAGTGCGAACTACTGAGGTATATACTTCTTAGTGCTCTATGGCATATCATGAGAAGTTATGCTGATGAGAGGCCAGAAGTTCAAGGATGGCTTCTAATGAACTGATCAGAGCAGGTGTTAGTTGTCCTCCTAAGTACAAGCCCCAGTGCTCAGAGACAGCAAGATCAGGTGGGTCTCCTCCAGGAGGTGCATGTATGCAGGTACTCTCCCTCTGGGCTTGTGATAAGGCTGCCTGTAGAAAGCATCCCGCCGAAATCTCATAGACATGTAGAGGTATGAGGAAATTGGGGGTGGTGCATGAGAGCAGGCTCTTGGATATCTGCAAGCAGGTTCTGCTCCCTTCAGATCAAGGGTGCTTGGTGGGGATGGCTGCAGCAGGCTTTTAATTTCCTCATGGTAGCGTGAGAAGGATGCTCATTTCTTCTATGTCCGAGTTTAAAATAAATTTTCCATTGCAATTCTAGTGCTGACCTATACTCTAAATAAATTTACTGGTCAAACAGGAGCTGATGAAATTTCCTGATGCCAGCCACAGTTTTGCTAGCTGCATCTTAGCTTAAGAAACTCCTCCTTACCCTCAAGTTATTTCTGATGTGGGGAGGAGGAATTAGGTAAGACAGCAAGGACGAGCTAGGAAGCTCTAATGTTTCACCTCTTCCACTGATAGGCCTTAAGAGTACATTAAAAATATCATTTAGTACAGTTTCCAAACACCCATGTGTCACCGGGTAGGTAAGCATCATTATCTCTAGGGCAGCTGAGGCAGAGAAGTTAATTGACTTTCCGTAAGGTCACACAGCAAATCAATGTCAGAAAAAGGATTAGACTCAACTTCTTTGGTTGGAGAGACAGATGTCTAATCCACTAGACCATGAAGGCCTCTGCCCAGGCAACTGACTTAACTCCTAAATCTCATTTTACTCATGCGTTAATTATATCAGTTTTACCTAACTCACAGGGTTGCCCTGAAGATGAATTAGTTAATTGCTATTAGTGAACGTTAACCAGTGTTTTGACAATGTCAAATACTGTAAGGTGGAGTCTATTTATGGCAACTGTCTCTTGAAGGCACAGTGTCAGGGTACATGTAGTTATCAGATCTTGTATTGTGGAACAGATAAATGCATGAATCTTCTGCCCACTAGTCACTTGGCTAAAAAAAAAAACACCACTATTATTTTTAGAGTAAGTAGAGAGCCTAATGAATATGCTGAAAATAATGAGATCCCCTAGCTCACAAGCAGGCAAAAAACAGGCCTGGCATTCATTCCTGGTGAATTTAATTTGGCCATGAAATTGGCAAAGGTTGATCACAGTAAATCAAAAGGGAGCTTGCTGACTGTGAGAAAACAGCACTAGGTACAATTTGTAGCATCTGAAGAAAGTAGTTAATGCAGTTTATGTATATCTTCCTTTTTAACAGCTCAAAGTGAGCCTGCTGTGGTCTTTGACAAAGGCAAGTACACAGGCTGTTTCTGTAGTAGGAGGCATGCTCAAATTATTTTCCTCTAAGAAGGCTGAGTGAAGTCAGCGTAACAAGGAAAGAGTAACTTCACCAGTGTGCCAGGGTTTTATTGCAGCACTTAAGAATAAGGCATTCAGTCTTCACAAACTATCCATGCAGCTGCAGCCACTGCAGGATTTCTCAAAAAAGAAGAGTATTTTAAGAAAATTCCCCTGATGGTGACGTGTCCCTATAATGCTGAGAATTAGCTGAGATAGCACTGAGGTGAAGGCACCTGCAGGGGATTTCTTGATGTTGTGCTTCTCCTCATTAGCACCTGTGAAGCTGCTGGAGAATTGCAGGTGTGGAGGGAGAACTTCAAAACAGGCTCCTCTGAAACAGACTCTCATCTGGTTTAGTAAAATGTGATAAAGAATTTATTCAGTCTCTCAAAACCTGTGGGTAAAAGTCTTGTTTAAGAATATAACTACATGAATAATAAATGAAGACGAATGTTAATTTTAGGAGACTTTGAAAAGGGGAATGGCTCTCCGGTAGGTTTTCCCAAGTTGCTTCTGGGGACAGCTGGATCTGCAGTCTCACATGCAGAGACAGAGCTTTTCTGTTACTCATCTCTATCAGCTGGCCAGAAAAGGCTCCTGAGCCCATTCCTCAGAGTGGAGACAGGCAGCAGGGCTTGTTGACTTTGCTGGAAAGTGTTAGTGCCTTCTTCGTGAGAGGAGATGTGGAGAGGGCTGGGGAGGTCCTCTCTGAAATGCTGAGCGGCCAAGTTCAAGACTAAGTTGTTACTTTGCAGTTTAAGGCAAAAGCCAGTTAATACAGAAATTATAGGTTTGGCCTTTATGCAGTGTACAGAAGTTTCACTTGAATTCAAGGTAGGCATGTTGTTTGCTCATGAAATGTCTTCTCTTCCATTTTCCTAAGGTTTATCACAGCTTACGTAGATATCTCCATTGCAGTGGACATTGATTGACTAAAATAAGGTGAAGCTAGGTGAATATTAAAATGCAATATTTCTAAGATGTTTGATATATCTCTCGTCTCCCTCCTCCTGCCACGTTACCGCTAGTTACCAACTACCACTTGGGTTGAAATTCTTCTTTCTTAACTTTTAGCTGTTCAGAAGCTATGTCTCCGGACATGCTGAAGGAGATGCTTGCAGCAGCATCAGACAGGCGGTCTAGACAACTAGCTTGGACCAGGGGTGTAATTTTACTTAAGTTTAGCTAGTAAAGCATAGATGTCTATCCTGAACCAATTTGACATACAATCCTTAGAATGAGTGGAGGGGATGGAGACCACCTAATGGTTTTGCTGTTATTTGCCTCTAGTTTCCTTGAAATCATGGACACGTGACTAGTCATGGGAGGCTGTGTTAAAAAAAAATTAAATCTTTTAGCTCAGAAGTTCTTAATATGCAGGCTCCAGACTGAAATATACTCAAAAAATCATAGGGATCTGCTAGAGAGTGCCACAAGGGTCCACTAGACCCCCCCAAATCCGTTGCTCCTGTTACCTGTTCTGGGATGTGGAAATGCTCTGCTGCAGAATGAGAACAGTGGTTTGGCCCATATTAAAAGCCTTGCATTGACAGCAAAGCCTTGGAAAATGGACAGAATGGATCTGTGACAATTTTAGATAGACAGATATGTCACAGTCAGTTATCTAGACTCCCTTTATGGGTACTGAAAGAAAATAAGTACTTCTGTAGTACAGTTCATTAGAACTATTTTTGATACCTGCCTAAGGATGAGATGAATCATATTTTAGAAGTTCCTATTTTTCTGCAGTACTAGCTGAGATTTAGAAGTCCATTTTTCTCTATATTGCTAGCTCAAAAATACATAATTCTGTTGTACTTTATTCAGAAGAAACAGTCACTGCTGTAGATTAGTTAGGTGTTACATATGTTGGTGGTGAGCTTTTGTATCTCTCCTAGGTACTATTGTAGCTATTTCTGCTGGAAATCCCATTTTTCAAAGGATCTTAATAAAACCGTCAGTAGGGTTCTTCAGGATAGAGACAACATTTCTGCGAGCATCTTGTATGAGCTGTGCTGTTCCTCCTGCACTGAGCGGAGTGTCTTATACCACTAGCTACCTAACCCTCCTCACCGGTGGTGCAACATAGGCTGTACTGGTTTCAGACATGTATAGCAATATGGATGCCTCTTCAGCCCAGCATTTTGAACAGTCAGTGCTGTCAGCAGCTTCATCCTTGCATTGAGTTCCACAGTCAGGGTGTAGCAATGTGTCCTGGAGCTCCCCAAAGGGCAGGAGATTCAGCAAGGGTGGTGTGTAAAAGCAAATACTGTAATATTCAAGTATTTCAGAGATCTAAGAAGCTTTCCTAGCAGGAATCTACGTAGAACTTAAAACGTAGGGCGCTGGGCCTGGACTGGTTGGTGTGGGTTTCTGTAGCAGCTCTTGTTACAGGACCCTAGTCTGTATCCAGACTTGAAGGGGAATACAGCCCTGACTTCACACTCGTTTGGTAGGTTCCCCATAGAAGTGACACATTTTAGTGCGACAGAAGGAAAAAGGGCCCTTTCTAAAAGCTCCCTAACATGATCAGATCAGTCAATTTTTCTTCACCCATTACAATGATGTTACACATTCAGGACTTCAGAGAAACTGGAGAAACTGTGCTGGTATCCTCTTTAAGCGTTTGCAGTCACTGTCGTTAATTGACTTTGTCACATATACACAGTTACTGTTTGCACCAAGGTGATTTTAATCATACATTAAAAACGCAGTGTTTGCCACCATCCAGTCCCCTGGGCGTGCAATTGCTTCCCTGTGAAAAACCGCCTAGCTCTGGGTTGGTCACTTCCTGCCTCTGGTCACCCCCTGTTCGGAAGGCACTGGGTTTTTCCCCTTTAGGCTCATAACAGTGTAAAAGAGGGAGGTCAGAAAGAACAATTGCTCCCACTTGGTATTTTCTACGTGATCCAAAAAAGCTGTTGTGTTCCCCATCTGTCTCGCAGCCAGCACTAACTGGGTGCAAACTCTGCCGACGTGCAGCGGCAGGGGGCTTGGCTCCCTATGTGCAAAAAAACAGGAATGCTTTCAGTCGAACAGTAAGGAGTGCTTTCCAGGGGCACCAGCAGCAGCTTTTGTAGCAGCTGCAGAGAGCCCCGCGAAAGCCGGTGTGCCACTTGCCCGGGCAGCAGCCTCCTCATTGGGCTCACGAACACTGAGCTTTTCAGCGGAGAAAAGCTTGACTGGTGGCATTCTGGAGCTCCAGGAAAGAAAAGTTCAGGCAGGGGAAGGAGTTGTTGTGGAGATACTCAGCAGTGGGTTATTTCATCTCGCCTGAAAGAGGTCTAGACACGATTGCAGCGTGGAGATCCAGGTGCTTTGCTGATGGTACAAACATCAGCGTGCGTTTCCCACTCTGGAGATTTCCACCTAAATTTAAAGTCTGCGCAACTGCCTGATTACAGGAAAATGGTGGTTCAATATGAGTTGTCAGCAGTAGAAAACAACACGCAGAGAGTCTGTGCTTAACGTGATCAAGCTTTCAAATGACCCTTGGGTGCAAACCTGCAAAGACATTGCTGGGCCCATAATGCCTCAAAAGGCACAGCAAGGGCTTATGGTTGCCAGCCATGGATCACGGGTTTATGCCTCCGGTAGATGGGATATTGTTTGTAAATGGGACAAATGGGTAAATACTGCTCCACTGCTTTACAAGCCAGGTTTTTAATGGTTGTTATTTTCTAAGGTGGCTGTTTCCATGGCTTGTAAGCATTTCAAAAGTGTTCCTAAAATCATTTTCATGATGCTGGTGTGAGGTTGCTAGGTCTCTGCTGCCTTCATTTTGCAGGTGGGGATAAAGGAGGCAAAGGACAATTACAGTCTCTTCTGAGCAAAGATGGAGTGGTTCATTACCTGCTTTTATTGCCTCTGTCGTTATGGGTCCCTAGGTTCAATTAGAGCCTCCCAGTGCTACTGCAGTACATTAATGACAAAATGTCTTGCCTGAGATTGTTTTGGGGGGGTGAGGGGAAAGCTGAAAGACACTGCTGAAAGTTGGATTTCAGTTTCCAGTCTGGCAGCTCCTTCATGACACCTCAGTCTCTGGTGGGCCAGGGAGATCTTCCCCTGCACTGCCATATCCTGCGTTAGCCTCCACCCCTATACGGAGAGCCAGCTTAGTCTGAGCTGTGATCTAGGGCTGCAGCAGTCCCAGCTCAGCAAGCTTCTTCGAAGGAAAGAGTCATTTTGTGTTGTCTTCCATGAAGAAAGATGAGGGAAGGAGTAGTGGGAAGAAGGAAGGCCTGAAGGGCCTTCTGATTTTCCCCTGTTCGCCCATCACACCCGCAGAAATTCTCATCACAGCCAGCCTCTGCTAGCAGCTAGATGTTGTGATGAAAGCATCCCAGTGGTAAATCTGTCAGCAAAGCTGGGATTCCTCTGTCCTAAATTTATATTTCTGGAGGTTAAATATATACAGCTGAGCTGATCACTCTCACCCTCTTATAGTCAGGAGAGAGAAGTAGGTATTTTTAGGTTCAGGTTAATCTCCTCCTAAAGCAGATGACTAAAGTAGGTCAGCTGATGGCTGTAGATAAGGAGATGTTTTACTTGCACATGGGGAAGATGAGACCTTGTGTACCTTTAGGCCTGCATCTCTTTGACAGGAAGGAGCCAGTTCCCAAATTGGGGACATGCGCCAGAAGGCTGTGGCAGACAGCAGGCAAAATGGTAGTGCCCCTGGGAAGCAACACCTCACCTCAGAGAGGCAACTTGGATCCATCACTGAGGTTGGGCAGCTTGAACCGACGGCCTCGGGAGGGTTTTGTCCCTTTCTCTTAAATGCGGGGCTGCACTGCATCCCATGGCAGGAGTCTATAATGTGACTTCTGAGTTTTAGATGACTGCACCTCTGGTGTGGGGAATAGGTTCTAGTGATTGCAATCTCAGAGCAGTATTAAAGTGTTTGAATAATAATATTCCAGCCTGCTATCTTTACATGCCTATTGATTACACATTTGCACAGTGTTATTAATGTAGCAGTACTTCAGAGGTTTGTAAATGTCTTCATTAAGGGACTGGTTTCAGAAACAAAGGTATATATTTAGTTCTGCAAGCAGTCCCAATCACTCTTGGCTGGCTTCAGGTCATTCTGATTTATAAATGAGGATGTTTGGATAGTAAGCTCATCAGTTGGGCTACTTGTGATGGGTGAGTACCTGGTGCCATTCAAGTGGGTGGGAAGAATGTTGATTACGATGAGGTCACAGTTTCATTCTGTGATGTTAGTTGTGGCCAAACCCACCATGTTTGTGAAGGCACACTCCACAACAAGATCAAATGGACTATTTTCTAAAATTCACTACTTATTTCTCAAAGGAAACTCCAGTGATCCTCCTGGAGAGATGATCACATTAGCTTTGCTGATACTGAGCAGCAGCTTGCAAAATGAGTGAACAACTGCAATCAAGATTGCTTAGAGAGTAAGGTACTATGCAAAGTGAGTAATGATGTCTGTCACACTTTGGAGGATAGTTTTGTTTGCCTTGCAAAAAGTAAATTAAATCTCTAACATCTTCCTCATGACCATGCTGTTTTTTCTAATGAAGCAGTTAATATAGCTGCCTAATATTGGATTGCAAATTCAAAGTTCATTAAATGTTAGTACAGAGCTCAAACTGGCCGACTGATTTGGAATTACCATATGCCTGGCCTACAAAGGCCAGCATTGGGTCAGGAAGATCCTAGGTTATTTCAAGTTTTTAAATGTCACCTCAGCACATCCTACTACTCTGTTGCTCTTGCAACAGATACCTCTTGCAACAGATATTTATACTGACTGTAACAGAAAAAAAATAAAGCATCTGAGACTGGAATACGAGATTTTGACCTGTTCCATATGAAAAGCAATTGTGTAGCCACCATTAAATGCAGTGTAAAATCAATTCTCAGATTAGTTCTAGACTGAAGCAGCTACCACTAAATCTGAACATAAAGCAGGAAGCTGTGTTACAAATACTGACTGCAACAAGAGGGAGAAATGTGAAAGAGTTGAAAGAAGGAAGATGTCAGCTGCTTCCTAATGTCAGCTCTCAGATGGGAGCAGGGACTTTGGGAAGATGTCCTGGTGCTGCCTTGTACCCCAGAACACCTGGATGTGTAACAGCCCTGCAGCAGATCCTGTTTAGTCACCCCTTTCAGTCAGCTCATGGCAGGGATCTCAAAATGGGATGGGGCACAGTTAGGTTGTCTACACCTGCGTGTCTGTTGCCATTTGAGGTGCTCCAGGCTGCCCAATGGGAAAATTTTTCTTTGCCTTTTTTTTTTTTTTGAGGACCTGCTATCCCAGGACACACAGCTCAATTCAGTATGCCGTGCCTGACTTTTTATCCAGCTGCCTATATTGTGCAATTTCGCAGCGAGGAGTCAGTCCTAGTCACGGTGGTCCCAGTGCTCAGGGAATAGATGGACCACTGATTGCTCCCTCGTGGCCCCTTGGGCAAGCAGGATGGAGCAGGGAAGAGCTGGTGCTGTCACCAGTGATACTGCCTGCATGGTGGCAAATATGCACACCTCTTTAAGGGGCATCGCTCAAAGTGCCATGCTGTCTTCCACAATCATGCCTGAGAGACATTCTGTATTACTCTGCGCAGCTCCTAGCTCAGAGCTGTTCTTAAAAGGTGTAATAGCATGTGAAGGTACTGTGTCTGAGTGAATTATCAGGACAATGGTTCATTAGTGTTACATTCATCATTGGTATGACTGTGATTTAGTGTACCAGCTTGCAAATAGTCCATTTATTCTATTAAAGCAATCAGTATCCTTGCCTATGCTAATCGTAAATCACACCTCCAAAATCACAAAGTTGTGTTCAGGAAAAATCATAAGTTTTTGGGTTTTTTTTCATTTGTTTTATATTTTTGAGCTCTAAGTCACGTCCCGTTTAGAGTTATCCCTCATGAACTGGAACTTCTGAATTTAAGCATGACCTTCCACCTGTTGCATGTTTTGAAAAGCCGGAGAAAACGGCTTTTACAAAACGATGTGTCTCAAAATGAATTTCACGAGCATCTTCAGTTCCATACATCTCACCACCTCTTGGGCACAGTCTGTGCTTCCACTTCATTTCCAAGCCATAGACACTTCTATCACATTTCTATTCCCACCTTTTCCCGAGGTGACTTATAAATTACATTCTGAAACAGTGTCATTTTGACCTAACTTAGGGCTTGATTTTTTTTAGCAATGATCAGTAATATATTAGTGTTGCTTAGTAATGAAGTCTCTCGAGACCTGTCTGACACATTTTTCAGAACATCTTATTCTATTCCCTGCGGAATGTGACAACAAGATCAAATAAAACTGTGTATTGGGAAAACATATAAAATACTGTCCATGTTATCAAATTATGTTTTTATTGTAAATTCAGGAAGGACAGAAATGATCATTTTAGTAACGCTGGACTTCCTACTGCCTGTTTCACAGCCAGTGGTGTCCTATTGTCTTTTGTCACCAGTTTTCCTACAAGAATTGTGCAGTTCTATGAATAATTTCCTCCTTGAATGTTGTCCGTTGTCCCACCTAGATGATACTGTGACATTCCAAAAACATTTAATTCTCAGCATTTCATTTCTACTCACACTGTGTTCCATTCTGAGCTCCCCAGTACAAGGAAAATACGGACTTTGTGGAGCAACTCTGATGCAGGCTCACAAGGATCATTTACGGACTGGAGCATCTTTCATATGAGGAGAGTCTGAGAGAGCTGGGACTGTTCAGCCTGGAGAAGAGAAGGCTCAGGGGGACCTATACCATTTGTATTAATATCTGATGAAGGGAATGAAGAAGAGGGAGCCAGGCTCTGCTCAGTGGTGCCCACTGACAAGACAAGAGTCAATGGGCACAAATTAAACAACTTTAAATTCCATCTGAACCCAAGAAAACACATTTTTGCTGTGAGGGTGACCAAGCACTGGAACAAGTCATCCTGAAAGGTTGTGAAGTCTTCATCTATGGAAATATTAAAAACCTGACTGGACATGGTCCTAGAAAACCTGCTTTCGGTGTTCCTACTTGAGCAGGGGGTGGGACTGGATAGTATCTAGAGCTGCCTTCTACATTGAACCATTCTGTGATTCTGCGTGAGGCAAATTTGTAATCCCGTGTATTTATACACATTATGCTTCTTGTCCATGGCACGTATTTAAAATTATGCATGCTGTTTATCCATATGCTGTAAGCTCATGCCAGTTTAAGCGATCAGTCTTAATTCTCATTATTTGAGGTCCCTAAAGTAAATTCCATGATCCTCAAATTCTCCCAAGAACAGCAGAATTCATCACTTTATGGCCAAGCCTTCATCTTAGGCTCTTAATCATTGAATACACATTTCTCTTAGTATTTATATTGATATTTTACTTTAATAACTTACTGTTATAAAAAGCTATTTTGTCCTAGACCCAGTCCATGCATATTTAGTACCATGTCTTGTTATTTTTTTATATTTTAAATTACTTTTTTTTAACTAGTTCTCTTTTCCACTAGTACTTCCTATAGAGTGATCTCATTCGTACATCGATTCATTCTTATCAACTCAATTTAATGGGAAATTCCAATTACAGAGCTCTAATCTGGCCTTGGGTGCTTAGGCGCAGCCGTTGTGCAGATGCTTTGTAATGGGTTAAAAAGTATTTGTGCACAAACCAGAAGAAACCCAGACTGACTCTTAGAACGCAAGCTGGTACGTGATGGCTTAGCAGCCCTGGTTTACTGTCTGCAGAAGTCTTTGAGATGTTGTAAATCTGGATCTCTGTTGAGTAGTCTGACAGCCTCTAAGTGAGTCAAATACATTAACGGATAGATAGGATAGAAAGATAGATATTTGTATGTGTATTCAGATTGTAATTAGAGCTTCTAAAAAATCTGACAATTTATGCACATCTTTCACAACAGGCTTTGATGGGGATTAGCAATACTCCCAAGATAAGGCAGTTTGATGATCCTGCAGCATGTACTAAGTATCATGATGCTAAGGGCTAAGACTGTTACTGTACAATTGTAATGAATAAAACAGAAAACAAGCCAAAAGTCATCCTTCTACAGTATCTCCTTAAGTTAATTTAGCTAGTATAATTCTGAAAGAAAAGTTCCAGCCATGGTTTGTGGCTGAATGGTTTGTTTAACTGTGGAATGCAGCCCGGTCACGCAGGGTGGGCACCCATACACACAGATCCCACGTTTCACGGGTTGTCTTCTCTTCATTATGCAGGCACAGCCCTTATGTTTTCCTGTGAGATCTGTCAAAGGGGTTGGGGGGTGTTTTTGAGAGGGATTTCTTTTCCTAAATTATTTTATGCCCTGTCATGCAGATATGAAAACTTACTAGCAGATGTCACTGTTGACTTATTTTTTCATGGGTTGTAGCTTCAAAATTCAGTCCTAGAAATACATCTGGGTCCCATGGACTCAGCTGTCCCCATTTAGGTTTATTTGACTTAAGGAGGCAAAAAATTTTTCTTTCTCTTTTTTTTTTTTTCTTTCCCCTGGACTTTATTCCAATATGGAAGAGAAAGGAAGGCGAGAAGCGATAGTGTCTGTCAGTAGCCACAGGTGCCACCGCTGCCCTGTGCTGGGGACAGTGGCAGGAGAAGGCTCCGTGCTTGTGGGCTGCTTTTAAAATGCATGGGAGGATGCTGCTCACACTGCTTCTTTCGCAAATGAAAACAGGGAAGACAGGGCACCCCCCAGTGCCAAGGCAAATGGCAGGGATCATCCAGGTCTTACTAACTGGCTGCTCTGCTTCATGAGACTTAATGTATTTCCTCCCTCTGGCTGTGGGCGCTCCCCTGCCCTCTGTTCACTGGTGTGAGAAAGACCGTGTCATGCTATCCTTGCCAGACATACGAGAGCAGGAAGAGGGTGGGAGAAGATCAAGGGAGATCTTTACCCTTTTTATATTGCGTGGTGTGTGTTGGACGTTAGAAGCTAGAAAAATAGAACTGCTCATCAATAAACAGATAGGAGAAGAAATTACTTATTTCATCACTCTGGTAGGTGATAAGCCTGCAGCCATTTATCAAGTGTCCACTAGAAATAAATGTCTGTTGTCGTTTTCTCACTTTTAATAGCGTCATACCTCTCTGTAATTTTAGCTGTTCATCTCAACTGCTATCTTTTTTTTTTTTTTTTTTTTACTGCAAGAGTGAGTTTAGAGGAGAAAGGAAGATTTAACAAGGCTTCCCAAAAAAAAGGACAAGCCAGCAAGATGATTATAAAGAACACCAAATTAATTATTTAGATTCATAAAAGCAGAAGCATCCCACTTGCTTAGAGCAGAACAAACACCAAGCAGTCTCACTTGGATTTACAGTAGCTTTGAATCTGAGTTTGCTTTTACAGCAACACCAGCAGCATTCTCCCAGCTTGTTAACCCAAAGCCTCTACTACATTTTTTTAATCACCCATTAGGAGACTCCCTGTCCCTCTTGTGTGTACCAGGTAGAGGAAGGGAAGTCTCTATTTCCTTGTCAGCAGTAAATCTTTCTTATAACTCCTGAAAGCATGAGCTGAAGTTCTTCAGTCCTTCAGCATGGCTGGTAGGCAACCTACTGGAAGCTTTACTTCAGGGAAGGAACGTTTTTACACAATTTGGTGAGACAGTGAATAATACCATCTCTCGATTAGCACCTGCTCTATCCTGATAGCAAATGACATTATTCTAGGCTACTCCCACACTTCCAGCTTTCAATGTGACTATGCCTAATTATACTGCATGGGTTATCAGCAGCAGAGCTGGAGCTTTTGGTTGTCAAGTTGGGGGTAATTGGAGTCTGAGGTTTCTGGAAAGACATGGCAGAGGGTTTGAGGTAGGAGGTCAACAACCTTCTACAGGTACACAGGTTTATTTACCTGGAGGTTTATCTAGACAACCAGAAAAAAGATGGTAAGTGGTTCAGCTGCCACACTGGTGGTAGCATGGGGTGGCCCAAGGTTCATGGGGTGGCCTCTTCCTGTCCAGAGCTGTAAGTTTCTCTCAAGGGTACGTATGGACTGAGGGGGCGTCTCTATCTTTTACACTCACATTCATGTTTTGACATTTTCTCCATTCTTCTCTTTCTCGCAAGGAGGCTTAGACACTCAATGCCTGGGCCATAGTGAAGAAAGGAGGCACTAAGCCAAAAATCTTACATTACAGCTTTTTAAAATGCAGACCAAATCTTCTTACATTTGCATTGAAGATAGATGAGAATCTTACCATGTATGTGATCCTGCACGATAGATTATTTCTAGACTGGGGTAAATTCATATTATTCCTAATGTGACATACTTTGGAAAGGAAGGAAATCCCTGCAGGCTGCACTGGTATGGGGTGGGCACTGCAGTAACACATCTGTCACTGTGCTGCTGTATTAAAGCCCTGGCTGTAACCATTCTGCTCCTGCCCAAGAACCTCTTCTAGCTGGGCTGTTCTTCCTTCTTCCTTGGATACTCTACTCCTGGCCAACCAGTGGCACAGCTCTCTGTCTTGTAGCCTGGCAATAGACATTTTCCCGTGAGAGGGAACGTGCAGGCTGGAATCCTCCTCCCAGGCAGGGACTGGCCTCAAGCTCTGCTCTTGCCTGCCTGAGAGCTCTTTTCTTCTCACCAGCTGGCCTGCTAGAGCAGCCTCCCTTCCCTGCCATGGTTTCAAAAGAAAGCAGCCTCACAAAGTGTTGCTTGGGCATACCTGCGAGATCTGAGTTTTGGCACATTCTGGACTCTCTCTGAATGACAGATATTTTTTTACAGGAGGAGGTGCTGGTCTTCTCCAGAGTAGGAGTCCCTAATCCATTTAAATGCCCAGTAAAAGCTGCAGTTCAAATCAGAAGTGATGATTTATTTTACCCATTTAAACCCAATTATCCCAGTGCCTGAGATCCTTGCAGTAGCAGGGAACTGCTGAGGTGAGATACATCTGGCTCATGCCAGCAAAAAGTCCAATCCTTTTTTTTATTTTGTTTTGGGGGTTTTTTTAGGGTTCTTTAGGTTTGATTTTTTTTTTTTTTGCATAGGAAGTAACAGGTAAAAATCAAATTCTCTGACAATCCCAAATTTGCCTACACAAATCCAACATTCACTGGGGATATCCACACATAAACAACATATACTGAATAAGCATTTAAAAAGGAGGGCTTTCTGCAGCACCTTTTTAAACGGACCCATCTCCTCCAACTTGGAGAACCATACCTGGCCTCAGAGTTATTTACATGTTGTGAACTTGTAATCATCTCTGAGATGAGAAAGTATCTCAGCTCTGAAGTGAAGGTGAAATTCCATCACTTCTTGTGATCCAAATATTTTGAAATAGGGAAGAAATTCCTTCTTAGCCTTTCAAAGCAGATCACAAGATGTAATTACAGTAATTTTCCTGCACAGCTGCAAACACAGGCACATGGAAGGTACGTGGGCAGTCCTGTATGGCTGCATGGCTAACAAGGGAAGGAGGATTTGTAGATCCTCAACTTTCAAAGCCTGAAACAGTTCCAGCCCTGAATACAGCTGTGGCAACTGTCAGATACGTGACAAAAAAGATCCCAACCCATCATTGTCTTTCTAGTCACAGTAGGCCATAATACTTTTCTCAGAAGGTTATCCACTCTTCAATTAGCGCCCCAGTTAGGAAATTGCGTCCTGTTTTTCACCTGAATCTGCCTGAAAACATCCTTCGGGCACTGAATTTTTCTTTTCTTTTGGTCAGTAGCACAGGACGTTCACCCTGGTTTTAGGTATCCGGTCTGCATGCAAGTAACTGTACTCAGCCCTTGAGTCATCTCTCATCCTTGTCAGTGAGCTAAGCTGAGCTCCTCAAGCTTCGAATCATGACTTGTTTTCCTGTCCCTGGAGATACTTGTGACCCTCTTTTGAACTCTCTCCCCCTCTCTGTCCTCATGATTTCCATCCATATCCTTTCTGAGGTGTGGACAACAACGTATGAATAGCCATGAACGGTCAGACCAAAGGTGTGTCTGGCCTAGTGTCCTGCCTCTGGCAGCACTTCCCACAGATGCCACGGGAAGGTTAACAACAGGGAAAATAAGGTGCTGCTTTCTTCCCTGCTACCTGTTCTGGCATCCAAGCTATCTGCATCTCATTGTGCTGTACACATAGGCTCTTAACCTGAACCAGGATTGCTTCCCATTTTCTGCTTGATGTTCCTGGTTGCATGGATCCGGGGGCCACCTTCGCGTATTTCTTGCCATTGCTCACGTTGAGTCTCTGCCTGTGAAAAATTTTAAGTCCTCCATGGAGCTGCAGCTTTCCAGGCAGTTTACTAGCTCTAGCAAACAAAACTCGCATAATTAAAATATATATTTAAATGTATAGTCAGCCCTTGGCTTTTTTAAGACTTTATCTGCAGAGAAGGCTTTAAAAAATAAACCCAACATTGACTCTTTCTAAAAGAAAACTGAGCTTCCCTCATAATAGCATAATTACTCCAGGTGCTAGGGCATTTAAAAATAACAGCAACATTTACAGAGGGAGGAATGAGTTGGCAGTACTGCCACCACCTTCGTTTGCTAGGACTTCTAAATGAATGTGAGAGCAATCTTACCACGTTTGCATCTCCAGGTGTGCGGGTGTTGCCACACCCCCACCCATTCGCCCTGGTACACGCAACCCCCCACCATCCTGCTCTCCTTCGTGCAGTCTCACCCCTGAATCCTGTCTGCTCCTCAGCGTCGCAGGCACAGGCACTCACTTCCCAGCTTCCTTCATCTACAGCCGTTCCCTGCACACCCCCCTGCGCGCCTCGTCCACACGTACATATCCCAAAGTCAGCGCACACCCACCGGACCCCACATTTGCACGTGGCATCACTTAGTACTTTATCCTGGCGATGGGACAAGACAAAGGAGGTCCCTGTTGTTCAGGCACTTAAGGTGCCCGAGTCCTTTTGAGGGGGGAAAATCAGCAAAATGCCTTCAGCAGGTTGCTGGGGTTTAGGAGCTGGCAGTGAGCTAAGAATGGGTCTGAGCTGCTCTTTCCCAAATCGAGTGGTTGTGATGGATTATATTTATACCCCCACAGCCTTTGACAAACCATCCCACACATCTGTTATATTAGAAGGCTTCAACCTAATATTTTTTTGAGCTGGGCATATGGGAACATGATTACATCATCTTTATTTGTTTTTCTCCATTCACTCTCACTCCTCCATTCTTCCCTCTCCTCACCATTTATCATTTAAGGATACACTAAAATATTACATGCTGGTGTTTTTACTGATCACAACCTTTTTCTCCCCCTCTGCCGACAGATGCTTACCCCAATTCTGAAGTCATCTATGTCTGGACTAATAGCACCACAACGTCTGTGGTGGTGGCCGAAGACGGTTCACGACTTAACCAGTACCACTTGATGGGACAGACCGTGGGAACTGAAAACATCAGCACCAGCACAGGTAGGGAGAGTATTTCCGCTGCTTGCTGGTAGCTGGAGCAGGAGGAGAGATCTCCTGGCTCCGGTTATTTTGCAGGGAAGCATCTGTGGGATGCGGGGTGCTAGGGACGGCTTGTGCGGGTTCCTGGTGAGCCGGCACTGGAGCACGGAGAGGGTTGCACCCCAAGGCTGTTGCTGAGGATGCATCCAAGCTCCTGCTAGGGAGCGGGAGCGCTGGAGGAGCCGCACGCAGCGTCTTGGCGACCGCCTTTGCTGGGGCTGCCAGCGCTGCTCCCGGCTTAGCTCCCCGTGGGAGGAACCACCCGGGCAGGCAAACACCCCCCACGCCTTTCATCCGCCTCAACCACCGCTTTAAAATTATTTGCCGCGGCGGGAGGGAGCGGAGGGCGGCGGGGGAGGCCGTGGCGG
>NW_010239482.1:0-29636 GCF_000690775.1 Eurypyga helias
CTAGCCAGAGTTAAACTACGACACCTACCCAGTGTACCAGGAGGGCAGTGTGTCTGCAAGACACGCTTGCAGAACAGCTGTACCAGAAACTGTAGTGTGAACATCTGGGAGATGCCAAAGTGGCTGTATTACAGGAAGCTGTTGAGACAGGTAAACTGAGTTGGCCTGTCTTCCTTGTCTGTTTCCACCTTCATAGCCTGGAATCTAATCTCTGCTGTCCAGCCTTCTTGTTAGCTACACCACAGTGACTTTGTTAAACCTGTTAGGTGGCAGCCCAAGTCATTTTCCCATCAAGATAACATCCTGGCAATTAGTGTGACTTGTCCTATGGCTCAAGCAGAAGAAGTTTCTGCTAGTGTATTTAGGGCAAATGCCTTATAGCTGGAGAAGTGTCATTACAATGGCTATTTAAAGGAAGTAGCTATAAAGCAAATACTATAACATATGATTGTGCTGTGCTGTTTAGGCATGCAGACAGTTGCTTAATAGAATAACCCAAGTTTGTAATAACATTACTGATTCTCTGGTGATTGCTGATATGTTAGAGCCTCTGCCTTGTTCTGATGTGGCCAAAGTCCGCTTTTGCAATGCTTGTAGGCGTGTGGCTGTTCCAGGCATGGAAGTAAGGGAAGGTTATTGTTTTAGCTGGTAGGTACATAGTGCCATAAGAAAAAAATGAACAACAGCTGAAGGCAAAAAGTTCACAGGAATTTTTAAATCTTGCTTTGTGATAAAACTCAGTCTGAAAGGGAATGTTCTTGTGGCTTTGCTTAATAAGGTTTATGAGATGATATTTATCTGTCTGGTCATGTAGTACATACTCTACACTTTGGAAGGTCTGCCAAGAAAGACAGTGTAATATATGGGTGGCATGATACAAACATATGGAGCAATACCTCTGAAGCATCATCCAGAACGATAGGCTGTTTCTCAGGTATTAGTTGAGCAGTTTTAATAGTGGCTTTCCTATGTTGTTATTCTGAAGCTGAATATGGATTCAGTTATTAATTTTAGTATTTCCCATTTTCTGGTTTGACTTCTCTGCTGTGTCACGCATTGCTAATGGAACCTACTTGTACTGGGGTAAGCGAGTCGTGACTAAGAAATATGTACAGGTATCACAAGCCTTAAGATAAACCTAATCTTGCAGAACACTGAAGGCTGTTCCAAGTGTCATCTTGAAATACACGAGCTGGAGAGCAGAGAAATTGAGACAGATTAGCTAGTGATGTCCAAATAAATGTAAGTGGTCTCTAGCAGTTAAAAATGAAATGCACCCACTGAAACTTCCTAACAATATTCTTATATTCTGTAACCTTGTATTGAAAAATGAATCCAACAAAATTATTCAAAATTTAGGGTTTCCAACTCTTTTTTTTAAATGTGTTAACTGTTTGAACTCTTCTTTTCTGTTCATGAACAAGTGCCACAGGAACTGTAATTATTCGAGTATGATTTGACAGGCTGTTTGTGTAAAACAGTTGCATCTTTTCTTCTGGAGTGTACTGCATTATTTCTTCTTTGGGTTGCAGAAAATGGATGCTATCAACGAGGCAGATCTAATGTCTGCTGAGACCGTATGAACATAATGCAGACTGCAGGCAGGATTTACGTTGGAGCTGAGGATGAAACACCTCTACTACTACTAACTGGCATAGCCTACACACTCTGGGCTATATGAAATGATATTCATAACATGGCTCTGTAGTCCTTGCCCTTCAGATGGGGCCTGTTCCCCCCTTGTGTACAGGAGGCTCTTGGGGTAAATGTGTACATTTATAATTCTTGCTCTATGGCTGTTCCGTAATAACCTGCACTTTGGAGAACAGTCTTGCCAGTGAAGGATGTAGAGATGGAACATTTCTAGAAAGTGGGCAAAGAAGGGCTATGAGAATGGTCAAAGCAGAATTAACTGAGAAAAACTAAAATCTCATCAGAAATTACTGGAGTTTGAAAGGCAAGGTGGAACACATATAGTACTGGGTTTTTGTATCTTCAGTCTCCTGCTTCAGTATTAGGATATCTAGTGATGAAGGCTGATTTTATATTGATCACCACAGCTTTCTCACAGTGGTGATATTATGTATCATTGTAGCTGTAAGAAATTATTTGTATCAGGACAGAAATTATGGTTTATAGCACATCAACTTGGTTTCAGGATCACACGAGGCATAATTTACATGAGATCTCATGACAGACAGAAAATGAACCATAGGTGCTGCTGTTGTACTCATGGAAACTGAGACCAGGCTAGAATTTTTTTAAGCATTAAAGGGTTTCTGTGACTTCCAGGGTTTCTTTGCAGCTTAGATCTGGTATTATTTACTTCAAGAAGCATTTTATAACTGGCTCATTTAATTAGTAAAAACACGTGTCTCAAATTCTCCTGTAAAGATTTGATCTTTGGCTAGCTCCAAGGGCAATTACAGTACATAGTGAGTTAGAAAGGTCTCAGGCTGCCCCAGCACCTCAGCCACGATGAAGAGAGATGTATTGGAATTAGATGCATGTACAAGTGTGAACTGATCTTTTATTTCTGGCTGTTTTAGTAAAAGCTATGGATCTGGTTGAGAAGTTTTCAGCAAGACTCTGTAACAGGCTGATGCTGGGTTTTAGAAGAAAGTTATTACAACCATGAAAGGAGATGGCAGTGAGTAACCAGTTTGGGTTTTTTTTTTTTTTTAATGAGAGTTTCTTCACAAGGGTCTGTATATTCCAGGATTCAAAAGCACTGGATCATAGAGTAAAGACAGGATTGATGGTCACACACCATGGGCATCATCAGAAGCCGGCTGTAGTCAGGTTTTAGAAAAATTTAGCTGGTTTTGATGAGGGGATCTAGAATCACAGGAAACTGCGCTTTTATGCTTCCTTCTGAAAAAAGTGAAGAGAAGCAACAAGGTTTAAAGAGTGCATGACCAAAGATCCTGGGATAGTCACTTAGGAGAGAAGATTTAAAGAGCCAATATATCGATGTCTGATCATGGAGGTTTATGGTGTGATGATCACATACACCTGAGTATGGACACGTGAGTCTTTTCAGAAGAAGCAGCCTTCAGTGCAGCACAGGAAAGTTTCCTATAACTTGGAGTTAATGGCAGAGAAGGAAAACTGGAGCAAGTAACAAGAAAAAGGCTTCAAAGTGAGATCAAAAACTGTCCCACAGTGTTTCAGGAGAAACCACCTCATCCTATGGGATATTTACAACCCAAAAGCTGTTGGAGTCCACTATGGAGAAGGTTGCTGCTCTGACATAGAGTGTGGATCTGATCCCTTTTATTTATCTTGCTTAGAAAAAACGAAGATGGATTTCTTCATCCCAAACTGATAGCATGAAGCCAGAGGACCTAGGAAAACACTGACAGGGAATAAATTTGATTGGCATTTTGAGATTTGTTCAGTGTGAAAACTAATGATACTACATTTTAAATGGAGATGTTTTAGAAAGGTTCTGTTCCTATAGAAAAGCTTTTTAGATAACTATATGGATCTGCTTAATTTTTGAAGAATGTTTCCAAGACTGACAAACTGGAAATGTGTTGTGGCTCTGACTACTAGAAATTTTGTCTGTTGTTGGAGTACACCAGTGCTGTACATAAAGTCACAGCAAAATCGGGTTCAGTCTTAGCAGTGTCACTTATTATAAACCTCTGCAACAGATAAGATTCAAATGCGATTTCAATGAACCCAGAGATATGATTTCCAGTGAACTTACTATCTGAAGTCTATTAGCAGTTAAATGAGAGCAGATGTGTAGCACAAAATGTGATATTTGAAAACCTTATTAGAAGAACCAATTTTGTAATTCATGGTGAGAAATGCATTTGTTCAAAAAGTGGGGAACTATTTTTAGTACCTGCACAAAATTCAAAAGGAAAAGAGATTGATAAAGCGTGTGCAATTAAACAATCAAATCTAGTGCTTAATTAAATTGTTCAGTTATAAGATGCCATGCTTCTAAAATCTCAGAAATAATTATTGATCATTAAATACTCTGCCACTTCTGGGTTTGTCATCAGCTGAAACTGCTGAATTATTCATGGATTTCAATTTAATACAGTAAATGCTATTTCTGGTGATCAGTATCTGTGTCAAATATCTGTTGTCTCATCAGTACAAGCCCTGGCTTGCTCATTCTACATGCTAGTCACTCCAGAGTAGGACAAGTCCTGCGTGTTTTTCCCAGACAAAATATACAATAGCTTCTCTGGAAGGAGGTGCATAACAAAAGATGGTTTTAGGGTATAAATATTACGGCATAAGGTGTTTTTTTGACTTTAATGAGCTAAACAGGAGAAGCAAAAAATTCTTCACTGTCAAGTTTCCTTGAAAGAGAAAAGCCAACACCTGTTTTAATTTACAACAATATTTGCACATTTTGAATTACAGTTAGTGTAAACAGGAGAGATTTAATCCTACCTGTAAGCATATCTTCGTAAATGCATTATACAGACTTCCAGAAAAAGTAAAATCAGCTGAAAGTATGCAGCCCTTGGTAGGCACCTCAAATTTATAACTTCTACTGTATTCAGTGAATGTTTATAATCAGCACACATTTACACTTCTTGATAAGGGCATTTTAGCAAATTGTACATTTAAAGAAATTTTTTCTTCCTTGTGTCAAATGGAAGTTTTATGTCTATGTGAATATATTTGTGTCTATATCTATGTGAGGAATGAACCGGTAGTAAGAGAATGAGCAAACAAAGAACAGGTTATTGGCGGAAAAACTAACTTTAGCAACTATTTTCAAATATACTTGGAGGAGTTTTCTCTCAGAGCTTGAAATCAACATTATGGTAGGACCTATTCACATGCAATGGCTGCAACAATAGGTTCCACAGTGGTGTAAATCACAGTTTGGTTTAGCCCTGTGATGTTACTCCTTGTGTTAAAAATGACAAAGCAACTATGCTGGGACAGAGAAGGGATCTTTTTTTTCCTTTTCACTGTTTTCCCTAGTGCTGCAATACCTCTGTGAATGACTAAACTCCTATAAAATTAGACTTCAGGGATAATATGCATGTTAAGCAAGTCCTTTGATTTCTGGGAAGACAGATGAGGATTTTGGCACATCCATGCAGCCTGCAGATACTTTATGTGGATGTTGAATTTGCGAAATTCCACCCACCTGGGGACTGTAATTATCTCTGTTAGAGGCTCCCTCTTTTCTTCCTGTGAGGTTTGAATGAGTTCAGACATAGGTGGGATATGTGAACCATTCCAGAACTGTTATTTTGAAGTGAAAGTGGGCTGTCAGGAAAACATGAAAGATGATGCTCTCTTCCCTGACTCCTCTGGGTCTGTATGGCCTATTACAGAACTGAAGTAAGGAGATGAAATGTAGGCATGAGCTTATATCTAGGACTCCAAAACAAAGAGGTTCCGGGCTGAATGACAGGTTGATGCTTATTTCTGTCAGGGAGATTTATGAGGAGGTATCTTTCTCTTTTGGTTGTACAGTTGCTTTCATAGTTGTCCCCACTGGCTTCTTCAGATAGTTGCCAGCCTATTATATACCCAGCTGATGTATCTGTTGTCAGTCAAAGGGTGGGATAGAAAATCTGTGAGGGATCAGGTCAAAGACACTAGTATTGACAAACACCTTATTTTTGTCTAAATCTGTGAATGGCAAGATTACTCTTGGCATATGAAGCCACTCTAATACTGCAGTCACAGACTTCCTGCAGTTGCTAGGGTGGGGTACAGATGGGTTTCTTCACTCTAATCTCCACAGAAATTTCACTTGTTTGGTCTACTGTGTATATGCTTGATATCTTTCTAGATACACCACATCTATGAGGGCTGAGGGGACAGGAACCTCACAACACTGAGGAAGCCAAAGCAGAAGGTGACAAAGCCAGCACTTTCTGCTACACCATTACTGTGGTGCCTAAAATACGGCTTTGGGAGATCACATGCATGCCATTATATCCTGGAATTTCTGCAATATGCTGGCAAAGCAAGGTTTCTATAGGTATATCCTTCCTGCTGTTCTAAGCCTCAATGGCTATCAAGTCCTTGTGCAATTTTGTATTTGGAATTCTGAGTGATAGAGTTTAACTCTTATAAAAATAGAAAAATGTATCTTAAAACAAATGAAAAAAAGCATCTAGTTGCTTTTTTGCTTTGCTCTAAAGCGCTTGTTTTCTTTCTAGAAGTGGGAAGTATGTTCATCACAAGTGAGAATGTGTCTAGGCCAAGTTACAACATTTGACTTAAAAGTATCATCCCAAAACAGACAGCCACTTTTATGTCTCCTTGTCAACAAATAGGCAGAAAACCAAGATTTTTTTCTTTTTTTTTTTAAAGAAAATCATCACAAAGGAGAGATGGCTTAGACATTGCAGTAATGTAGTGTGGTTTGTCTGCTCTTCCTGTAGAGAACTTTATAGCTTGTTTACTATGCTGAAATCTGTCTCTCACTTTACCAACTGCTTTCCAAGATGTTGACTTTGTCTAACCATGTCCTCTTCATTCTTCACTGTTTTATTTCTTTTCCTGCCAGGATTCCAGAGTGTTGTTTGCATGTTTGCAGTATATCGCCTTTGTAATCTTTTTCTAGCATAGTTTTCTATTTCTGCCTTCTAGGCTAAGTGGTCATTGCCAAAGATGGTAGGCTGTGCAAAAGTTTTGCCTCCCCTCAAACAAGGTGATATTAATTATGCCCAGAAACTGATTCGGTGGAATGTGATGGTGATACTCAAGCGGTCTCTTCTTTATTGTAGTATTTTATATTTGACATCAAATATTTGAGGCCTAATAGGTGACTTAGAGTTGGTCTATCAACAGCAGTGATGAGCATTTTGACCAGTGGAGTCATGAGATAGACATATGAATATGCTGTACCCAAAAGACACAAAAAAAGTATGTTAGGGGTTATAAACTGGCAACAAACTTCTTGCAAGCACAGCAATGGCTTCTGCTGTCTCCCCATCATTGTTTTGTAGTTGTCTCTGGTGATGTTGGCCTGGCTGCTCTAGAGAAAAAAGGCTATTATCTTGAATGTTTGGCTAATGAATGGGTCCATGCAAAACCAGATTTTGAACAAACCTGTGTTGCTTCTAAATCCATCTGCCCTGAGATAATGGAACTGTGCTGGTTTTCAGAGACACCCCAGATTATTTTATGAACTGCAGTGTTTTGTTCCTTATGATGCTCAGGAAAGTTAACAAATCTCCCTTATATTCATTCTTTTATGCCAAGGTGAACTTCTTTAAATTCTTGTGAATATTAAACACTAAAGTGATTTAATTTTAGAAATTGTTTGCACAATGATTATAGTGAATTTCACTAATCTGTTTAAAAATGCATTCAGTTTGAAATCCCAGTGTTGTTGGCTCATCTTCACTTACAGACCGTGTGCAGCTGTGACTTGCTGCTTTCTGGAAATGCAGGCATAGCTATATGTGATGAGTGTTGTTGTGTTCAAGGAATGAAGACTGCTGATGACTATAGTAACTGCATATAACACATTTAAAAGATATAAAGTACCTGTGGTGGAATGTGACTGTATCTTGTGAATATAGTCAGGAGTGCCTTATTTCAGGAGATCAAGGTGTGAAAAGTGCCTGCCTGCACACTAAAAGTAGAACAAGTCAGAGTTCTAGGGAATATTCGAAATAAAATCAATACAACTGTAAACTATGGACCTGTGAACTCAGATAGATAAGGGGTTTTGTTTCTGAAGCCTCTTTTTCAGAGCATGTCATATATAAAATAAAAAATGGTCTTATTTCTACAGGAAATTCAGATTTCCTAGCATTTTTTCATGCAAAATTTCCTGATATTCCCACAAACTTGCTAACATGACAAAAAGGTTGAGTGGCATGAAATTATCCAAATCAAAATGAGGCAAAAATTTCTGAATTCAGTTACAGGAACTTTTAATCTGATGCCTGTCCCACTGAGGCAGCATGGCTATGCCACATGGCAGCTGCTGACCCATATCTGTCTTCTGTTTTCTGGCGTGACAATGCCGGTGCTCCTTTACAGCTGCTTCCATGACAGCTTTCCATTGTCACGAATCCAGAATGAAGTATAAATGTGCACCTTTGGCTTTTCAAGTCTTCTGGCCCTGGAATACAGAAATTGTTATTGTGACTTTAACCCAGTGATGGCTTCAACTTCACTGTTATTTTCTCTGTATGTCTGGGTTTGGGAATCAACTGCTGTTGCTTCTTCCTCATCTCTCAGCCTCCTTAGCTATCCAGGGGTGAGCATTATGAGCATGGGAATAGTAAAGTTGTATTTGCACTAGTCCTTTCTAAGACTAGTGTGCAAGGGAATGATGATGGACAGACTGCCTATAACCTGACTCTGTGCATGGGACCAGAGCAGGCTGAACTCTCCAGCAGTCCATGCTGTTTTATTAAGGACAGAATCTGCTTAATTTCCTGGGAAAGTGGAGGTTCAGGGGTACTGACTGCAGCATCCTGTTTTCTCAGTTCACCTCCTGGCATGGCGCAAGTGCATGCTGATGCAGGGTTGTAAACAGTGCTCAGTCCTTGGTTTTTTTTGTCCTTTGGCTTTTGTAGAGTCCACAAAATTAAAAAAAAAATCATCTTTTAATCTGCTACCTACTAGTAATCATAGGTAGCATGTAAAAATCTGAGATCACTACTTCAGGTCACAAGCTGGATTTGAATTAGCATTCCATTTATTAAAATATTTCTCCTAAGTTGTATCTTTCCATTTAGAGATATTGCAAGGAACAGGGGAGAGAATTCTTAAAGCACTGATTAGCAGGTAATGTCAAATCATAATTCTGGTATGACTTACTAAAACTTTAGGGTCAGGGGTCTGTTTGGATTTTCTCTATGAGTTTTTCCCATTTATTTCCTGGTGGTAAAACTTGGCATGTAGAGCTGCAGTTTGGGAGCAATGATGTACCAAATACTCTTTAGATGTTTTTTGTGATCCTTTTAGAGTTACATGACCAAACACCATGACTACAGCTGCCTTTGTGCTTTTAAAAGCTTTCTGGCAGTTCTATGGCAAAACAATTTTGGATAAGTAATATATATATATGTATTTTTTTTTTTTTAATCAGATTATACGATAGTAGTGTTACAGCCTTGGTAAAACATCTGCTGTTGGGTCCTGACCACATTGCTGTATCTGGCTCTAAATGCTCACCTTTCCCAAGCTTCCTGAGATGAAGCAGGCTCCAGGCAGCTGTGTCTCACCTTTGTGGTTGCATCAGGAGGTGTTGGTCGTCTATTTAGGAATTTATCATGTGACTGAGACAGTGTCTTCCCACAGCTTGGATTAATTTTATTTTCTCTAGACCCTCCAATAGAGTAAGCACATTTTCCAGAGGACTATCTGAGTTGAAACTTATTTATCTAGGACACTAGATATTGAAACAGGTCACCTACAAACTTTACAAAAACTCTGATACCAGTCCTTCTGTACAGAAGCGTAAGAAATAGTTTGTCTGTATTTTGGATACCCAAATTGGCTCTTGTTGTGTTTACGCCAGAAATGTGTCAGCAGTATGCTGGATATAATTGAGCTGACTTCCATGCAGGGCAGGACTGGTCTAGGGTGGTCAATATACACTGTAGTGTGTTGTGATGTGTGGACTTACCAGTTTGGGATAGTTGCTGGCTTTTAGTGATCTTCATCCATCATGTAGTACAGATGTACTCACAGAGATCAGAGGAACAAGTTGAGTTCATTTTTCTGCCTCAGATTTTTGTTTTGTTACTTTTCAGTGTTTTGGGGTTTATGTCAGAGTCCCTGGAACAGTCTGGTTTTGACTAAGTTTCTTCAAGTTTTGGAGTCTGTCCCTGAACTACGAATCTAAATCTACTAGCAGGCTTCCCTGTAACACATATTTCCCTTTCTCAGGTTATGATGAGGCTGATAACCCATTGAATGTTCCCAGCTAACCTGTATGGTTGCCTCTCTGTGGATTGCAGTCCTATAACCTGTTTTGCACAGGATGGGTATTGCCTTTTTGCCTGTAAGCTTTCCAACTCAGATCACCATCATCAACAGCTAACAGACCTCCTTTGTTAGCCCTGCCTCAGATGCAGGAGTCTTGCTAGTCATCTCCTGGGGGTTTAATCTCAATATGGAAGCACAAAATGCATTTGAAATGGAAAAAGAAGTTTCCAAAGCAGTTGGTAGTCTAATACAAGGGGGAAAAGGTTGGGGGGGGAGGGAGAGAGAGACAATCCCCATGAACAGCCGTAAGGCTTAGACATACAGGCGGACGTAGACAGATTTACCACATTGGCACTAATACTTTCAATCTTTTTACAAAAAGAAAATATTGCCAAGATGCTAATGTATACACATGGTAGCAATATGTTCATGAGGAAGTGTAGTTAAGTTAATTACTGGAGAAGGGCTGTATGGACTGTGTGTTACACAGATGGACTGTATGATACCCAGACAATTTTTAAGTATGCAGATTCCCACTGAAGTGGCACAGCTTAATGACTCACTTGGATTAAAGCTGCTACAACCTATTGTCCCAATAATCCAGGATTTAAGCATGCTGTAATTGTATGTATCATGCATGAAAGAGCAATTTGTAGCTGTGGAAAGTTTAACACTGCTACTAGCTAGTTGGTTTTCTGTTTTCTTTATGCCCAAGAGCTAAAGTTTGAGTCTCAGCTGTGTTTGTTGCACACAAAGGCTGATTCCTTTCCTTGCTCTTACTATTGTAAACTAGAAGGAACTCTGCTGCAGTACATGAAAGTGGAGCCAGTTTGGGTCTCTTCAGCAGTAAGATACTTGTCAGCGGGGTCTGCTTAGTGTCTTGCACTGCAGGTTGCCACATATGAGCCTTGCTTGTTTTTATTGTCTGTCATACAATGATTTGGGATAATAGGCAGACCCCATCTGTTCCCATTTTAGGATGCTTTGCTTTCTTTTTCAAAATCTGCCCATAAATAAACACACAAAGAAAAATATTGGGGTGTGAAGCACACACCATGGGGTTAGCACAGAAGGTCCTGCCTCATATCTACCAGCACTGACATGCTTAGTTATTGCAGCATATATCGTACCTGACATCCACATCACCTATGCAACTCCTTCAGGCCTAAATTTGAGTGTTACTGGAAAGGGCTGAGCGAATGGAAAATTAACCTTTTCCAGGAACTGCTCCCTTCCTCCCAAGTTAAGTCAGGGCATCCTCATAGCTGAACTCTTTCGCTGTGCCAGATTCATACTGAGAGTCTGGGTCATGCACAGATTATGGAGGTGATATGTGGGGCTAGAGGGTGTGTTTAGGTATCTTCTGGCACACACACATCTGGGAAAGTAGAACTGCTCTCACAGCACTCAAGGTAAAACACCAGTTCATCCTCATTTTTGGCTGCAGGGTGGGTGGGGAGAGGACTTTGTGGGGTAGAACAACAGTGGTGCTTAGAGCAGTTGTCAGTGAAAAGGGTTTTATCAAGGCAGGGGGACATAGCACAGCTCAGGAGGATATATTTGCAGCGGCCTGCATGTCTGTAGCATTTGCTTTACTCCACAGTGAATTCTGCCCTGTGGTGTTTTAGGATTTCCCTTATCCTGAGGTACAGCTGATTATTGCCAAGTAGTGCCTGATACCATTTCTATCACAGCCAGACTTCTCGTATCAGATTAGCATTGCATGTAAGTACCATAGAATGGGAGGCTGTGAATCCAGTCGGGTGTGAGTGACTGTACATTGATATTACCTAATTCTTATAGTATTAAGGTAATTAGGAAACATGACACTTCCCAAAAATAGACAGCTCATTGTACTGAGAGTTATCAAAGGTGTTTCTTCTCCCACGTCAATTTGAACAGTGCTCTTGGCTACTACATTACAGTAATCAGCTTAGCTAAATTTGTTTTCCATGTCTGATGTTAATGAATGACTAGTTGTTATTATTTTAGGTTGAAATCCACGGCATCTGCATGAAATGGGAAAGTTAGCAGTCACACTCCCTGCTAACATACTTGTTAGCAAGTATGCAAGGCATAGTGGGGGGCCAAGGAGTTGAAATCCACACTCACAGGTGTGGGGCTGCAGGAGAGCACCCCAGTGTGTGTGACTTGGGGCTAGTGCAACAGCCACACATCTATTGCATCCAGGAGCGAAGACCTTTGGGATCTGTACAAACCTGGATTATGTCCACATTAAACATTTGAAATTGTTTCTGGATATGGCAAATGTTGTAATGGTTGTGTGTTATGGTGCCCATGTGAGCGTGCCATTTGTTCCTCTCACCTTCCCCTTCGTTCCAGGGTGGGTCTTACAGTATGTGGAGGCTTTGGTTGTCATCGCTTATGGGAGTTTTCCAAATGTGGTAAAATGAAGAAATGACGGAGAAGCAAAGCCTCTGGTTAGAAACACGCTTCAGCTGGATTGAGACGGTTCACACAAGATGGAACTGTAGACAGGCTTTTTTCAGATGCTTTTCTAGTTGATCCAATTTATAATCTGTCCCTGCAAACATGCCATTTCTAATGGGTTCCATATGCCTCTAAGCCTTCCTGTTATTTCCTATTTTAAGGATTGCTCTGTTCAGCAAGAAGTCTGCCACTCTGCAGCTTGTCTAAGGTTGTGGTTTTTTTTTTTTTTTTTAAATACCAAATGAAAACTGGAATAGCGCCTAGGACTGGATGCCACTTTTACAGTCATTCTTCACAGCTAACATCGACCTCCATTCTGATGCTGCTGATGGCAACACAAAAAGTCTGTTTAAAACACGTATGCTAATGTAAACAAGGGAGATTGAGGTGTTTTGGCAGCCAGAAGTGGCCACAGTAATTGAGGCTGTATAAGGAGCTCAAGGTGTCCACTTCCTGGTGCTACTATAGTGCTTATCATTTTCCTCATCCATAATTAAAATGATTACATTTTTTTTACACTGAGTCTCTGAACTGCTGTCATCCTGAATTATTTCATTCTCGTTCCAGAGAATGGTTCTGTAAATACTCCTCTTGGACACTTTTTATGGTTTGTGAGTATGGAGGGGTTTGAATGCTCATTGCTACTTTACTGCCCACATATTTCCCCATCTATTCCCTATTTTGTTGCTGTCTCCTCCTCTGTACATTAAACCTCCATTAACATCACAAGGCACTGATGAAGGATGCCAAGGTCACTCCTGTGCCAGCAAGCTTTTGCAGCTATGGACAGTCACATCTTAACGCTTAATATGCCAGTTTGTGTTTTCCTCAAGAGGTGATACCAGGAAAAATGTCACTTCTGATTTTCCTACTGAAATGAGTGAATTCTGCAAAGCCAAACACCCTGACTAAGTTTAAAGTCATCTCTCTTTTGTGTCATTTTCAGTGCCTTACCGAAGGAGGTACCCTAGCTAATAATCTGCTAAATTCCAAATTAATGTTTGAGGGGGCTTGATAAGATGGAAGAAGTGGGGAGCCAAACTGCCTCTGGTAATGCCTGCCTATCTCATAACTCTTCCTCTGTTCTCTCATCTGATGCTGTTTAAAAGAAACACATCTACTCAAGATATTTATGTAAGCTTATGATGGGAAAAATCAGTTAATATGTTGACATACGAATTACTATTTTTAATTTGTATTAGACTATCTGCTACAGCTTGTAAAGTGCCACAGTAGGCATTTTACAAACAAATTGAGAGAGGGAGTCCTTGCCAACATAGAGTTTATGATCCAGACAAACAAGATAGACCAAATGAGAGAGAAGGCAAATGTCACCTTTATTTTGGGTCTGCAACAATTGAAGCCCTGAGAGAGTTTCTTCAGGGTCATAGGCAGACTCAGTGAGAGATTCATGGATTGAATCCCCACTTTCCAAGTTATGGGACAATACATTAGTTATTAGACAAGTATTTCTCCTGAAATACTGTGTAAATTTATCAAATTCCCCACAGAAAGTAGAAGTTGAATAGGAGTTAGGTGGTTTTTTTTTTTTTTTTTGGTGTGACTTGGGAACTCAAAAAAAAGACCTTAAGGAGCCATTAAAAAACCCCTAGTTAGTCCCCTGAGGAGGATAGTTGTTAATTAAAATAGAGCAATTTTGATTGGATTCAGTAGGCCCAATTACTTACAATATTTTTGGTTTTGTATATTCTGAAATAACCAAGTTGCACAAACTTACGACTGTCTAGAGCTGCGTGAGCTTACTCTACGTGAAAATTCAGTGTCTAGTAGCTGGGACACTAACAAGACATGGAAGAAATATAATTTTGCTCTTTTAAAGAAAGAATCCTGTTCCCTGCAAACCCAAGAATTATTAGCATGACATGTGGGGTGGTTTGGCAGAAACATGACAAAGGGGAATCCTTCCATGATCTACCTCTGAAAGCCCTCATCTCCAGTGTGTAGAATATAAGCCTGTCACTTTTCTTTGACCTGATTTGTATTCAGAGGGGACAGTAAAGAAACTTAACTGTATATTTTCCCACATTATAAAGGCAGTTAGTTTGTCCAGATCAGAAAGCTACCCAACTGTTATGAACTGTATGGAAAGGGAAGAATTATTCTTGTAAAAGGTCTCCAGAGATTCATACTTATTAATTCCACCTTGTGTAATAGCTATTTAATATCAACAAGGATATAGTAGTATCAACAAGTGACAAATTAGTACTGGAATATAATGTGTTAAACCTTGCATGGCCATCACTGACTAATGAGGACTGACCTTTGTAGCAATATATATAGTCAGTTTATTAAAGCAGAGACAGAGCAATCTCTAGGCCTTTGGTCAATCTAGGTTGCTTGGGGCTGAGGAATTTCCATTTAAAATATCTCTTCAGGTGATAAAGACTGATTCAATAGAGATCGGCTAATAAAGAAAGTGCTGGAAGCTACTATTAAATTCTAGCTTCTGTCAGCTTAACAGCAAAAACTTTTAATGAGGAAACCATTAAAGTTGACCTAATGAATCAGAAATGCTTTTCCTTGCTGGCTAATTATAGAGTGCCTAGAATATCTTTCGACATATGTAATTTAGAAAATACAGTTCTATTGAGTCCCTCTGCTCGCAAAGGAAACCTGTTGCATAGCAGAAAACTGGAAAATGCTCTCGTGGAAGGATGCAGGGTTTGACCAGGATACACCGAGGAATCTCTGTGGGCAGGTGGACTGGGTGTTGGGGACATGCGAACGGATGAATTTAGGGGTTGATATGTATAAATGTTGCTTTGTGTAAAGCAATATGGTTGTGGAAAAACTCAGTAGGACACGTGGTGGATAAGAATGATTGCTGCATGCATCTTATCTGGAAAAGAGCATTATGATAATGCCCTAGTCAGTAAGGTAGAAAATATATCAGGGTATCCTGTTTATAGTTACAATTTGAGGTGAGACATTAGATGATATCACTGAAGATGTTTGCTGTTTACTTAAAATTCTTCTTCTATTAGCAATATATTCTGATAGCAATGTTTTCTTTTTTTGTGACCTAAGGAAAGTTCATTGATATTATAGTAACATCCAGAAATGCAAGCCTTGATCAGACTGGGCACTGAAGAAGAACCCAGCTAAGAGAGTTTCCACTAGTGTTGTCACTTCTTGTTCTCCTCTCCACAAAAATCTTAATTACTAAATAGATAGGAGAAAGGAAAAAGGAAAATATTCCTCTTTGGGAGACATGATGAAGCACAGAGAAATGAAACAATCTATCAGAAGGTACGATGCAAATTTGCATTGGAGCTAGGAACAGAAGTTGGGTTTTGGAAGTCTTAATTTGGAAATTGAACTGCAACCCCATCTGCATGTGAGGGATAATTTATGGTTATTGTCATCTATTTCCATATGAAAATTCCTGTGTTACTATGTCCAGTCTGGGTTTTTCCTTTCAGTTCCTAGTCTATGGAGCTTTAACATATATAAGACATTTCCAGGATATTCAATATCTTAAAGGACCCTGATAGACAAACGTAAGGTGTTTGTTTTATTATGTGATGTGTCAAAATGTGGTTCACAGTAAAAATCACAACACAGTTTATGGAAGTTGCTAGTTTAAGAGAAAACCCAGATGCCAACACACATAAGTATAGACCTCTGTGCGTGTGACTTGCGCAACTCTAAACTCCTTCCCTCTGTGATTACGAAACAAACCCTTAAGTTAAAAAGCAAAAGATGCAGAAGTTGTGGATACAAACCAGGTGAGATGAGGAGGAAAGGGCACCACAGTGTTAACCTGTAGAAGAATACAAGCAGCTGTTTGGAACAAAAGCCTGCTGTTCTCAATGCAGTGCTACACTCAGATTTGGAGATCTTTAAAACCTTTATTTAAGAGAATATAAACCAACTTCTTGCTTGATTTCTGTATATTGCTGTGGTTTTAAAGCTTAATGAGGGGGTCTTAGGAGGTAGGAATTATTCTCTATTAAAGTAACAGATTTACTCTGGATGGGGGTTTTTTTGTAGAATAAGAGACACGTCTGAAGATTGTCTTTCAGATTTCTTCAAAGTTAGTATCAAGTTAACTAGGCCAAGCAATACAATGCTGCTGTATGTTCCAGTAAGATCCAGAGGGGGTGAGGGTGTTGGAGTTAAGGCTTAAGAGGGTGAGGTCTTTAGACCAACCATATCTTCGGTAGGAGCAAGTGGTATTATACCATGCACTGGTTCCAGTATTCCATTGGTGCTGGAGTTGCCCTGGGGATGGGAATTTCTGTGGCATGTGTCCCAGAGGGGTTTGTCATATCCCACAGGTGTCCCAAGGAGGTGGTCTTTCGGGGGAAGTGACAGCTGGAGGTAGAGAACTGAGAACTGGGTTCACTGCAGAGCCCAGGCTTGTGGTGTGGTAGGCTGCTGCCATCGGCAGTGCTGTAAGTGAAGGCAACTTTAGAGAAGGTCTAAAGTGAAATGGCTATACTGTAGGCTGGTTTAATCGAACCATACTGACCACATTATGTCAGCTGGGGGCTGTTAATGCCTAGTGCCGGCTGTAGCACTGCTGATCTTGCAGCCTTATTGATTTAGCCATTGACATAGGTGCAAATAGCCAGTCTTCATCATGACAGAGCTGTTAACTGTGCTGGCTTCCCTGTGGGCCAGCTTGTTTCCAGGCAGTGAGTGTTTGTCTATCTTTAGTCAGGTATTGGTCATCTTTGCAGGGCTGGCATTTGTAAACCAGATACTCCTTCATGTGCCCAGCCTGCAAACACTTCTGCTTACTGCTGTTGACGCTAAACTGCAGCTAGGGAGCTGATGACTCTCATTAAGACCAGACATATCTTTTTAAAAGATATGCTTAATGCCTGCAGAAGTGCAGCTTCTCTCCTGCCACAGCAGATGCTTAGATCCCAAGATCTCCAGCTGATGTTATTTGTTGATATCTGTGTCTACCAGACTGGGGGTACAGGCTGCTCTTCTTTGCTGGGCATGTGGGAAATGTGTCCCTAGCTGTGGGAGGGATGGGAAGCAGAGCTGACTGTGTCTGTCTTGCATCCTGTATGTGACAGTTGACAGGCCAGGCTCTGTGGCAGCCTTCTGGAGACCCCCTTGGCAAGTAAGGTTGAAGGGAATCATGAGGGTGGGTGAAGCGAATCCACCTTTACAATGAGGTATGAGCCAGTGCCAAGTGACTAAGGTGGCAGTTCTGTGTCTCCTACTCAAGAGACTTGCCATTGCAATGGTAACAATCCAGCTGTACTTAATTTCTTAGTATTTTCTTCATGCTTGCAAATGCAACATATCCAATACAAGTAAATTTCCATTATCCTCCTCTCTTAAGAATTTGAATGATTTAAACTTGGGATGCTCTTCCTTTGTTCTCTGCATTTTGAGCCTTGAGGATTATGTGTGTCATGAGCTTCTTTGTCAGAAACTTCCATAATTGCATAACTCTCTATTATTAGCTCTAAATGTCACAAAGATTCACAATAGTCTCCCAGAATTTTTTCATGTGGGGTTCGACTCTGAGGCAAATCTGCACTGTGCTATTTTAGAAGCAACTTCTGTCTAGTTTTTCTGTGTGTTATTTGAATTTCAAGTGAATACATAATTGCATGTAGAACTATTAAGAAGATTTATGGTTCTGTGTATTTCCTGTGTATTTAACAACCCAGAATTTTGCACTGGGCCTTCTGGTACTGTTTATTTACTTAGGGTTGGTTTTAGGCTATAGACATTAATAATTTTATGACTGAGTGTTCCTAACAGATGGCTTTATGGGCTGTAACAGCCACCAAAGAGCAGTGCCAGGGAGCAAAATGAAACCATATATAATACAAACAGTTGTGTGCAGGCTTGCTGTACGTCACAGAAATACCTCATTTATTGAATATCCTTCTGTAAAGGAGGGTTAGAAACACCAGCTAAGGATGGAGCCAAAGGGGACTCCCTCTGGATAATATTCGTGGTATATTATTGTGACTTGGAGAAGTGTGTAATTGGTACCAGTCAAAGGGGCCCTCCTCTTTCTGCCTCCTCCCTGTTTGAGTGTCTCACTAGAAAAGGCCTATAGATTCATGGCTTGTTGTAAGTTAGTGTGTGTGTTTGCAGACAGTATATGGTCTGTTACCCCTGAAAATAGAGTAGCTTATTGACTTTCAGGGGACTGTGCAAAGAGGAATGTAGCATGTGCGATAGAAAGTGGTCTGACCTATCTGTTGTGGATGTCAATGGGGAGGGTGGTACTAGGCTGTTCTGTGCTCTGTAAATCTGCAGACAGTACATTGTGGTACCTGGCAGGTATTATTTTCCTGTTTCTGTTCTGTGTTGATGCTCTTCTAGATCTGGGGGAAGAATCCAAAACTGTGTGAGACAGATTCAGCAACCTTTTTTGATAAGTATTTTAAAAGAAAACATGCATATTGACATGAAAGAAGTTTATGTATATCGTCATGAAAGAAGCACATTATAGGCTTGTAATCTAGAAATCCTTTTGGGCGTATGCCCAGCTCTTCTGGTGGAACTCAAAGGTCTTGTGACTCATTGGCAGCCTCTGATACTCCAAATCAGGGACTTATCACTGATTCCACAGAAGTAGTGCCAAGGCTTACCTTATCTTGACAAGACTGGGATACATTCAGCTGCATCTCAATAACTTACAGAAATTACAGATATCTCCTGCATAAATGGAGATGTAACAACTTGTAGCATGATTAGGTGATGTCACACTATTGCCCACCCTTTTAATGAATGCAGAGACCACGGGAGGCAAGAAAAAAGAAACCACAGTGTCTCCTAGATGACTTGACTAGCTTGGTAATCTTTGTATGAATTTATCATCTGTTTATGCTGTTCAAAATACTGCAGGCAAAGAGAGAGGAACAGAGTGAAAAGGAAGAAATAGTGCTATGTGACTTCTTGAGGTTGAATTTTGAGCTGGCCTATAAGCAATGCAATGAGGATGATGCAGTAACAGTGTTGTGGAGCATGGTTAGGAAAAAAAAAAAAAGGACCAATTGTGCTAATTTTTTTAGGAAAAAGGATTCTTGTACTAAACCCAGTGGTAATCTTTAGATATTTCAAATTGTACAGCCTTTGAAAAATGCTTAGTTCTTGTTTAATCATTTGGGAACACCTTGGGCCAAAGGAGCGTCAATTCAATGAGTAGTTCTTATTAACCAATACACTTGTGTAAATTCAGTGTAAGGGAGCAGGACACTAACCTCTTCTTCTTTCATATAAATGGCCTTATGGGAGGGGTAGAGAAGTTTGTTGGTGCAGTTGAATTTACTATATATTTAAAATAGCTTGAGTTCCACTTATGCTGTATGAAAAAAAGATTTGAAGAATAAAGGGATTTTTTTTTTTATTTAAGTGACAAAATAAATCTCAGCACTGAGATTAAGCCTTAATGGTAGATGTCATTATGTATAGGAATGCACGTGTAAGAAATTTCTTAATCTGCTATCAATGCAGGGACTAAATTTAGCTTTTTGTATTTCACTGTAAGCTGTACTGTCACCAGGCTCTGTTAGTTCTTTCTGTATCTGATGACTTGACCTCTTCCGAACCATTAGAAAAGATAATATTTCCCTGTAGTAGCCTGGTTTTAAAATATCACTCATTATGAAGCAGTTCCAAATAAGATTCCTGGATAGTAGGTCTTCAGTCCTGTGTCTGAAGATGTAAGTGATGATTACGTCAGAAGACTGGAAGCTGATTGCTATGCAGTTGTCAACAGAAGCCAAATCATAGCCCTACAGTAGGATATGAAAGACTGTACACTTTACATCAAGGGTTTTTACACTAGCTCAGGACCAGGAGAATTATTAGCAGTTTTGTTTTGTCTATGATGAAGTCATACTGTACCCAAGTGTGCTACTAGAGAAACAAATCCTCAAAATACTTGTCTAGAGATCATGAATGCAACTGTATGGAGAAATGGATGATAATGGGTAGGTGCATGCAAACTGGCGATGTGTAGAGTCATTCTATGGTGGTGAAGACCTGGATGTGGGAGTGGTGTTGATCTCTTAAATTGGCAAGGGAAGCTGAGTAGTGGCAATGTTAAAGAGAAGTTTCTTCTAGAAAATATTGTCTGATTGTCCTGGTAAACATGACATGATCTTTGTGCAAAGAGCATACTGTATGATCTGCTGCCAGATAATTTGCTGCATGAAGTAGGCAATCTTCTGTCCATCCCTTTATGTTAAATGAGCTGATGGTTTGCATTTTGCTGTTACTGGGAGCACTTACTACGTGTTTGTAGCTGGTACCTCCCAGTACTTTAGGATGCCTTAAAGGTGGCCAGCTATTTCATGAGAATTTTCAGCTTGCCATGGAAGTTTTAAGCTTTTAGTTGCTTTCCTTAAAAGTTTTTGGTGACCTTCAATGACAACATTAGCTAGTTGCTAATTTATAGATGCTAACTTATAGTTGAACACTACCTGCTTTTTGTATCCTCCCTGTTTTTTCTCTTGATAACAAGTGATTAGAGAGTTGCCAAATAAAGAATATTAGCAATCCTAATGTGTCAGTCCTGGTACATATTTCTATCAAATAATGCTGTTGGTCTTTTGGGATAACAGCTAATTGGACTGCTTTCTCCGGGTGTTATTTCCACATTATATATCAGTTTCCATGACAGGTATCTAGATAGGTATGGTATTTAGCCTTCTTCCCCTCTCCCCTGACCTCCAATATGCATCCAGATAGGGCCTTTTCCAGCAGTGGTTAGAGGCAGGTAACTTGCTGCATGCTGTGGGTATTGGATTATAAGGTCCTGTTTGCCTTCTCCCTGGGTTGCATACCCAGAAGCCACTTTTATCTTTCTCTTTTCAATCTGCTTCTGTGTGGTCCTTTTGAATAACCTTATGTCTGAATCAAAAAGTGCGAGGGAGAGAGAGGGGATGCTTAAAACATGGAAGTGTTTTGCTGACATTTGCAGGGTAAATGTAAACATGAATAGTAGTGCTATGTGTATGTCTTTCTAGTACAAACAGCTCAACTTGCAGTATGACAGTTAGCATAAATATAAAATATTCATAACCTGTTCAAGTATGCAATGATGAGCTCAAAGAACATCAGTCTTTCACAAGCTTGTCTGTGTTATTCATGCTCTGTACAGCTGATACATTTAGATGGTATTTTTAATGTGTGCATTATATATTCAGAAGTTTGTCTTATTTACACTTAATTTTTGTGATGCTTGCATGAAGAATGGTGCTGGTCCTCACCTTGTATGCTGTGCATGAGAATAAAAAGTCCAGCTCTCTCTTTTGGGATACTTGTATCTCAATTTATTTTAGGCTTTTTTAAGCTCATTCCCGTCATGGTGTTCTTGAGTGACTTTAGTCATTCAGTTCTTAGTGAGATGGCAATATTGTGACGTGGTGAGCATTGCTAATATTGTTTGTTGCTCCTGTTACCATCTTCACAATATTCCTTGGGATTTTTCATGTGCAAAGTGGACCAGGGTAAGTCTGCACAGTTCCAGTGACTCAGTATTGTTCTAGCAACTTCCATTTGGCCACTTGGGGCAAGTAAACCAATTTCTATCCAATTTAAATATGGAAATGAGGTGTCTGAAATCACCCTGTGAATATAAATGTGTATTTTCCACTTCTTCTGTAAATGTTTGAACCTGTTGTATGATTTCAACAAAATACAACTAGATAATAGGAAGCTGCAAAATACTGAATTCTTATGAAAATCAAGTACAATTTTTAACCTCCAAAATCAATTAGTTCAACCTGTCACCAACTAAGAGACGGTAAATCATTTCCAGTCACTAACTGCTGTTGTCCAGCTGACTCCTTGGAAGGCACACAGTACTTAGTCTCCTGGCCAGGTAGTGCATATGTAGTCTGGGACAGACTGCTGCTCAAACCATCTCTTGCCCAAGGGGGAATTTAAATAAAAGTAAGCTTCTGGTGGTAAAATGGAAGTGATGGGGTCTCTGACTGTTACCTTAATTAAATTAATTTTAAAAAATCAGTCAACCATGAGGAACAAGTGAATTGAAACTAAAGCATCATTCATTTCAGTACTTCTGGAACTGTTATTGCTACCCTTTTTGCCTTTTCTACATCCTGGCTTTATTTTGCAAAGAATTTTTCCATTGTGATCAGGAATGAGTGTAATCCTAAAAAGCCCGATCCAGGTGAAATCAAATGCAGACCCCACACCGATTTCTAAAATGGCATGATTCGGTCACTTGTCTTTCAATATGTTTGCACAAGGCTTCACTCAATGGGGCTCTGATTTTTGACTCAGGCTTGTGCATACATGATTAATGCACATTATTTAACACTACTGTCACATTGAAAAGAATTTCAAAGAGAAGGATTTAAACTTAGTTGCCTCTGTCTAAATAGACATAATTACAAAGAACAGCTTCACTTTCAGAGATGATCAGTTACTCTCATGTTCTAGTGGTGTCAGAGCTATAAATACAGAACACTATTTACGGGCTGAAATATGGGGGCTTTTTTTGCTGAGCTGAGATGTTTTAAAGATGGGAATAAAATTCTATCCATGATTTTTTTCTCCAAATACTTATTATTTCCATTGCCACCTGAGTTTGCATAATAACCAGAGAGAAATCAATGTCTAACTTTCACTGTTTTCTAAGATGCATTTTTATTCATATTCATATTGTAATAATCTTTATTCAGTGTTAAATCATCTTTACAGTTTGGATCCAACAATAAGCAATATTTATTAATGATCTTTCACACATAAACTGGAATAGGATGTTACCATGATAAAGAAATAATACTCTCTTGCACTACTACAGATCAAACATCTGTGTAAAGCAAGTGTATTTTAAAATAATAATTAGTACAAAAGACAAATTAATTCCTTTGTTTTGGCTGTTAGATGACAAAGCTATGTGAAAAACTGATTGCCAAAGCAATCTCATGCCTTCAAATAAAACTCCAACCCTGTTATATCAAATGCCTCTGGAACTGGGTTAGTAGTCATCTGCTAGTGACATTTCACAACTTCATGCCTGGATTCCTTAATATTAGGGAAGTACAAGGTCTAGTCTTCAAGGCATCTGGGTAGTGAGAAAGGAAGCTATCTACATTTGTGGAACAAAAGTTCATAACTTCTGACTTGCAGCAGACACTTAGTGAAGGTAGAAGACTATTCCATCAAGAGAAATCTAGGAGCCACCTAAGAAAGACTCCCATTCAAAAAAGAATAAGGAAAGGCAGAAGGCACCTATACAGTGAGAATGCCAGAGGTAACAGGTTTAAAGATGGCTCTAGAATTAAATGTATCCTTGGTATGGTTATTTCAGGAAGGATGACAGTACTAATCATAGACTGAAAGGCAAGTGATCAAGAAAATGAAAACAATATCTGCACTGGAGGTAGTTGCAGGGTTTAATATGCTCAAGTCTGATGACAGAAAATCTCCGCCTCATACTTTGGGAGAGATTGCTTTATAAATTGGAAATTTTGGGAGCAGGGATTTCTATTGAAGCCATTTAAGAGTGAGAAGATAAATACTAAATCTGATACATATACTGCAGAGATGGCGGCAGATTATACTACAAGTTAAAGGCAGAAACATTTGAATACCTGAAAGTAAATAGGAAATGGCATAAAATGTATCATTGGTTTACAAAAGATTTTTTACTGGACTAACATAACAGTGTTTCTTCACTAAACAAACAATTTCTAGATAAAGACAATACAATATTGTTCACTGTAACATTCAATACAATGGCATGTGGGAACCACTATTTAGCCTGGAGAAGATGACACTTAGAACAAAAGCAGGGGCAAAGGAGATGAAATCAATCTGGAATAGCTGCCAGGAAGGGCCACTAGGTTGTTCAGGGTGGATGGAGCATGTATTTTACTGAAGGAGCATTGCTGAGCCTACCAACAGGAATCTGGGTTAGTAGATCTTTGCTATCTATGATACCATCAGGGGACAGCACCTGGAAGGGAGAACAACACTTTTGGGTGGAAAGTAAGTCTCTAATAATCAAAACAGTGTTGTTCTGGTTCACTGCTAAACAGTGTAGCAAGGGAAAGGAAAACCTTTTATTCTTTTGAAATTAAGGATAAGGAGATTATTTCCATACTGCATGTTCCCTCAGTGAGTTTGTACTCTCTTGTCTGCAGCTAGGAAGAGGATGAGGGTTTGTCCCAGGGCTCTTGTTCAGTAAGGTAAGCAGCTCTGAAAGGCATTTCTTCTGAACTGTGGGAGGACTTGTTGGGTCCCGGATAGAACCTGAAATCTACATGAGCCCTGGGTAGGAGTGTTTGATGGTCTTTATCTTCTTTTGTCAAGTAATAGTGTAAAATTTCTTCTTTCTGCCAAACTTTCATCACAATAGTTTCTTGGCTTCTAGGTCAAACAGAAATGAAAAAAATATTGCAAGTGAATAACAAGCATGAGGGTATTTCACAATCTAAGTGATTGCCTTCGTCCTGGGCAGGTGGTTCTATATTTCTTTTTCTCTCATGGCATGATATATTTTGAAAATAATAGAGCAACAGCAATTTAATTATTGTTTCCCCCTGCATGAAGCTACACTTGCAAATATTAATGTTTGTGTTTAGTTTTTAACTCTTTATTTGTAAAATGAATACATAAATGTTAAATGGTGTTACGTTTAGCTCAGTACTTCTACACTTTCATTAATACAGTGTTATACAACATGGTGAGTTTATTTTCTTGTTGGCACTTTTATTGACTGGTGTTATGAGAATTTTTTTTTTTTCTTGTGTTTTAAGAACTGTCTATTCCAGTGAAATTTTCAGTTAGTGTTTTTCATAGAAAATTTAGAAAGCTTTTCATAGAAAACACTGTTTTTCCTTCATGTTGAACAGGCCCAACTCTCTCAACCTGTCCTCATAGCAGAGGTGCTCCAGCTCTCTGATCATCTTTGTGGTCTTGTGCAGGACCTTGTACTTGGACTTGTTGAACTCCATGAGGTTGGCAGTGACCCACCTCTCCAGCCTGTCAAGGTCCCTCTGGATGGCATCCCTTCCCTCCAGTGTGTCGACTGCCCCACACACCTTGGTGTCATTGGCAAACTTGCTGATGGTGCACTCAATTGCACTGTCCATATTGCCAACAAAGCCAACAGTGTTGGTCCCAATACTGACCCCTGATGAATGCCACTTGTCATTAGTCTTCACTTGGACATTGATCAATTGACCACAACTCTTTGAATATGACCATCCATCCAATTCCTTATCCACTGAGCAGTCCATCCATCAAATCCATGTCTCTTCAATTTAGAGATGAGTATGTCATGTGGAACAGTGTTAAATGCTTTGCTCAAATCCAGGTAGATGATGTCTTTGAGACATTTCTTTGTGATCTGGCAAGAAATTTGGCAAAGGTTTATCAAACCACCTTAAACGAAATATATGCCAGAGTTGATATCACTATGACACCCTTTTCTACTCATCTGCTTCTGTCACTGAAAATGTTCAAACTACTGGAAACTGCCTTTGATTAACCAGACAAGAATCTCATGTAGGATGGGACTCTCACAGGTACAGATGTGCTAACTCAATATACTAAGTTTATAATCTCTTTCTTTCAGCTAAAAACATACGTATGCTGTTGGAGATGATGTCCTGAGAAAAGATGTAGCACAGTGAAGCAGCCTTGGATTCTCAGCTGTGCCATTTCAAAGTTTCCCATCAATAGCTTTGAAGTATTATTGAGAGAGAAGTTAACTTGGGATGCAGCAATTTCCAGAGGCCTATGGTTTATCCAGACAAATCTGTAGTTTTATGCCACTTAACAGACTTCAAAGTGGTTGTAAACCCGGTGGTGGAGCTTTTTCTTAGAAGACACATACTTGTGTGCATTTTTTACAATATTTTCTTGTTCATGGCAAAGTGCCTCCATTCATTCCTGCAGAGTCCACTGAATGATTTGACTGAGGTTCGGTAATTTCTATCAGAGTCTATTCAGCTGGAAGAAGTTTACCAGATACAGTGCTGTTGGGATTATCACACACCGCAGGTACTGTTGGATAGCAAAAAACACAGCAGTTATCCAAAACACTGGGAGGAAAAAAAAAAAACCCAGTGTTTTCCAGAATAATGTGGGCTTCATACCATGTATGAAGTCTTCAAAAAGTTCTGGGCAAAATGATTAGATTTCAGACCGTGTTTGTAGACTGTCATTTGAGTAGGCTTGGATGATGTTAGGAACTTCAGTATTATCCTCATTTCACCTTAAAGACTTGTGACAATTAGGCACTTTCTTGTGGGTTTATGTGAACTTTGTACTGTAATATCCAGTATCTTGCTGCATTTCAAGAAATAATCCTGCTCTAAAGAAAGTTGAGGAGGTGGTATGCAATACAGATCTCTCTTCAGGTCTGATAGCATGACTGGTATGCCATATATTCTACATCTGAACCTGTTTACCAATAATAAAAATAAGAGAGTTTGCATGTTATTGATGTTATATTTCATATGATTTATTCTAATTTACGTAAAAAGCAGGAAATCTTATTTTTCCTTATAGTCGATGATGTATTTCTACAAATGAATTCCTTGACGTACACTGACATTTTTGACATCCCCTCAGTCAGCTGGGAACATTAGAATTATGATAAATTGATAAGGTGTTACTACAATTTTGATTTCTGACCTGTGACAGCAGGTAGCAGAATAGAAAAATGAACCTGCAATCCTAAATGAGAGCAAAATCTGATTTAAAATTATTTCCTTTCTTTTATTTTCATATACTAATTCCCCTATTTCCTAGTTCTTTTGTTCTTGTGCGTCAGTGTGCTAACACCAGTATCCCTGCAGTACTGCCCTTCCGTTTTTGGTTATTGCTCCTGTGTTGTGCTGCTTTGCCCACTGACAGAGGTCATTCCCCCTTGCCTGCAAGGGCTGAGTTAAGAACAGGGAAAACAGGTTTCATCATATGCTGCCAGATTTGTTTTTGTGGTTCCAGGTTTTTCTGCATTGGGTGATTAACTGCAAAAACCAGCCTTTTGAGAGCTGCTTGTAATCCATTTCACAGTGGTTTTCTGCCTTGTGTCAAACCTGCCTCTCTTTCCCCTTCCTTGAGAGAGTTTATTGCATTCGCCTCTATTTCCGAGGCCTTGGGGAATCTCAGACGTGGTGTGCACATGGCATAGACTTGTGTCGGGCTGCTGATGAAGGAGTTGCTCCTCCTTGCTGAACAGCAGTGGTGCAACCCTGCATCCACCTGGGAGAGCGCATGCCATGGGAGGTCACCGTAGTTTTCTCCCAGTAAATCCACACATGGATGCTGTGCACCATCAGATCTTCTCACAGCAGATTCAACAGAAGAACAGATAGACTTAAGCAGATTCAGGAGGTAGTATCTCCACAGCAGCTCAGTGGATGTACCCTTTTTTCCTGGCTCTTACATACCTCCTGACCTTGTGCTTTGTCATTAAACCAAGTTCTGGGATCACAAGCTTTAGTCCAAAGGGATAAAATCATTAAAGCTAGCCTTGAAGAGACAGGGGCACAGAAAATAACTTATCTCCTTTTCCCTTTTGTTAATAAGGCTTTGTTTTCTAAATTCTTTTTGCATCAGAAATACAAGTTCTGCCATTGGCAATCCAGCGAGAAGATAAAATTCCAGGATTCAAGGGAGCGAATGCTTGCATACATGAAGGGGAATTTTGACTAAAAACATTGGGGCTTAATCAGTAATCTCTTAAGTGGTAAAGCATCTGCTGAAGAGCAGGAGCACTTCCTTCCTCAGCCTACTCTTCACTAAAGGAAGGCTCATCAATGATAGTGGCTCCTCAAGACAGTGGCACTGTCTTTGCAAGGCCACTTTTAAGTCTGTTTCGCTGGCTCTTGGGGCACCCTGGGAAAGACGTGAGAATAGTGGGGATTCATTTCCTGGTATGACCTAAGTGTGGTCTGTTTCTCTACCGTGTTACAGGAGTCTTGTCTTAAATCTTGGCAGGATAAAGCTGTCATGGCATATCCAGTAGGTCTTTTGAGGGACATCAGACTTCATGTTTACACAAAATCCAAGTATTCTTTAAGATTCTTTGATAGAAAACATGTTAAAGGTGTTATTAAATCAGACGGGTGTATTGCCACAACTTATGTAGCCTCTTAATATCATCTTCAGAAGGAATTTTACTTCCACTGAATCTTTAGTGTTCCAAGATAATTAAAACATTAAGTAGCTTTAGTCTTCCTTGAAATATACGTTGGGTCTCAGGAATAAATCTACCTTTCTTTGGGGGAAAATTTGCGCATCAGAACCATTGAAAGGAGCCCATGTTCTGCATGTGATTTCTCAGAAATGAATTTCTTAATTGGACACAATCTCTGTGCAGGAGCTGAGGGTTGGCTCTGCACCTTGGCTCAGCCCAAGAAGAATGGAGCAAAGAAAAGGTGCGGGAGCACTGCTCAGTCTGTGAGAGCCCTGGAGAGATGCTAGCCTGCCCTGGAGCCTCTGTCTTGCTGATCAGCTGTCCAGATGACGGAGGAAGTTTGGCTGGGGCTGGGGTGAAGTATGAGAAGCAGAGGCAACAAGGTCCCATGTTCTTCATTTCTGTGCCCTGAGATTGTTGCACAGTGAAATGCTTTGTGTTCAGAGGTAAAGAGTATATTTTCTATGGCCAGCACACATAATGCCTTCTCTGTATTGTGTTATTAAAACAATTCTTAATGGTGTTTCTTAAGAAGCAAATCTCCCTTGTAGGCACCAAATCCAGATCACTCAGTGAGATATGGCAGCCTAAATCCCACAGAGATGGACAGACAGGTCTTTCTGAAGTGCTCTCTCCAAGTGGAATAAATAAGGGCAATACAGCACTGAAAACCTCCTACAGTTTCAGAAAATAGATACTGGTATTCTATTTGGTAAAATACTACAGATAAGCATTACAAAGTATAGCAAAGCCAACCTAATTATATTACCTTCCAATTCTAGTCTGATCTATTTCACTAATATTGATTTCACTTTGTATCCCATTTGAGCTTACAATGGCAACTGAATTAAGCCAATGTACTTAATTTTGATGTCTATCTGTGCAGAGAAAGAAGAATATATGCCTGGTGGAGATCATTACAGGGGACAAATCCTCCTGTAGATTTTTCTCATGCTATGATGCAGCATCAGTCAGCCACTGTATGTGTCTATGCAATTTAGGAAAAGAAAAATCAGAGATGATTCACAATAAAAAAAAATCTCAAAACAGCCTATTGAAGAGCTCATTAATTTTACAGCAACATCCATATATTGATTCACACTCTGTAGGTAGAATTTTAATAAAGATGACATTTTGAAATTGGTCAGAAATTACA
>NW_010239482.1:29652-33296 GCF_000690775.1 Eurypyga helias
ATTATCTATTACTATTATTTTTTTAAACAATACATGGGTATAATCCATAAACATGTACTGTAATTTGTTTAACAATCTTGTCTCTTGGCAGCAGTTTTCACTGTGTCCTAAGCAGAACAGAGACAGAAAATTGTTTAGTAGGCAGTGGAAACTTGAAAAATGAGTTGATTTTGTTGAAACAGAGGAAAAAAAAAATCTTATACTTACCACATGAACTTCAAAGATTAAATATCATGGAATTGAGAATCTTTTGGGATTAGAGATAGGCAAAAAACCTTTGAAGAGTAAATTCACTGGGAAGAGCACTTTGGTGGCTCAGACTCAGGCCAAATTTAAACAAACTGCATCAGCTACCAGAAAAAAGTGGAAGAATAACAGTACCTAGTTTCAACACTTTTTAAAGGAAACATTTTGGTTATGTTTTAAAGGTGTGGTTAAATATAATGCGTCAGGGGTAATAAGTAAAAATTGGGCTATACAATTTTTCTGGAAAATAAAAAAAGCTTAAAGTCATCTTGAATTTTTTTTTTTTCCTTTAAGTTATTGTGCTGAACAAAGAATCCATTATTCACGCAGTGACAGCAAATGTTTGGATATTTATGGGCAACAAGAACATCCAGTGTTTTAACCCTCCGGCTCCAGGTCACCTTCTCTAACTTGTAGCCATGGAGCTGTTAAAGGTAGTTACTTCTGGGAGTGCAGTACGTGATTTCTGATTCCAAAGCTTTGAATCTTGGTCTGAGGTAGAGACCAGATTTTCTACAACCAAACACGAACTGCAGCTCAGTCACACAGTTTGGTTTTCACAGGAACATTAGACTCTGGTTGAGAGCCCTAGACATGACTTTGCTGCAGGTAAACTGTGAAGGATGGTAATGAAGGCAGGATGCTGACAGGCACAAACTGCACCTCCCTTGCACCCAGATCAGTGCTATATGGGCATTATTTGTCATCCTAAAATACAGAGGCAGGTCTTTTATTTATGCAGTCCCAGGTCTATTAGTGCAGTGCTGAACTGAAAGTCAAAGAATCCATGGCAGTGTTTAGGATTTACATATTCATGAAACTTAATTAACTAGTCACAGGACAACTAGAGAATAGGCACAGCTTTTGCAGAGGGTTTTCTTTTTTTTTAATTGTTTGAAGGGAATGAATGACAACACCCCAAGTCTTCATATTTCACACTTGCCTTTTTATAAAGTAATAAAATTTGTGCATTGTAATACAGGTGGGTGACTAATTGATATGAATGTGTGAGGGCTTTGCAGTCAACCTAAAGACCACCCAGAGTTGTTTGAGTTTGCCTTTACTGTTGACAGCCATAGCTATGACTAATTAGGGTTACTGTCAAATGCTGAGTTTTTGTAGCATAGGTGGAGCCATGAACATCTGTATACATACAGGGTGCATGTTGCAACCTCAGTTCTATAGCTTTAATCCTAGTCTTTTTTGTTTGTTTGTTTGTTTTTGATTTCAAGACAGCTCAGGAACACTTTGGATATCATTGTCCTCATTATGAATTGTTTGTCCTTCAATCTTAATAGATTTTACTCTCTACCTTACGTCTTACAGGCTGTGGGTACATAACTTTTTTGATAGGGACCTTATCCTTTTGTGCTAATTTAGTATCTGACCAGAAAATGACCCTACTGCAACAAAGATGATGATTGCTTTTTACCAATTAAAATATACCCTGACATGGAGTATTAGGCCAGCTATTTATGTTAGCATTCTGAAAGTATCTGTCAGTCAATGCAAATTGTATGACTGGAAAAGGCAGGAGTTGAATAAACTGGTATGTGAATTCAGGCAATTAATTTTCAATTTTTCAGAGAGAAAATAGGCAGGGAGCCTTTGATCTTCATCGTTTTCCAAGAGGGAGACCCCAAGCAGCGTGCACTCATTTATTTTATGGTATCCTTAGCCTCTGAAAGTATTAACTTGTGCAAATTAAACAATTCATCTGGATTTCCTGAAAAATCTCTAGATTAAAGTGTTTTCTTCCCCTGCTCATAGAGTTCCTTAATTTCCTAATTTCACACTACTTGTCCTTCTCTGAAAATCCTCCTTCTCATGCAGCAACTGCCCTGGGTTTTTATTTCTTGCAAGTGGCAGGCTCCAATGTGTGCTGCTGGCCCTTCTGCGCAGTTGTTGCTTGGGATGTTGAGTGGTACCTCGGGTGATGAATATGTAAAATGAGACACACAGCCTCGCAGTCTGGAGCTGTCAGCTTTCTCCCTGACAGGTTTCCTATGTGGTGGTCTTGAGCTAATTTAGGCCAGTCAAGGATTACCATTTCTGTTCACCCCAACAAGTGATTTGAGGCTGTTATTTAGGAATTTCTTAGCATGGTGATTATATTTGGAGAGGAGCAAGTGCCTCTGTGTTCTTGCCCTTTCTTATCATTACCGTGACAGATAGAGAGAGACGCACACAATATGTTGTCCTAGAATTCATGCTGTTCCAGAGTCTCTCATGTCACTTTGAAACCAAAATCCTTCACATGACATCTGGTATATAATAAACACTTCAAAATCTTTGAGAGATGGCAGTGACAAAACCACATTTATTATTATTTTTATAGGTTTACTGAAGAGGGCAAAGCTCAATATCTAAGTTTTTATGTGAATCACTGCTCAAAGTTTCATGTTCTTGAACACCTTACCACAGTCAATAGGACAGAATTTTAGCTGGAAGTTCTGGGACAGCCCGTTTCCCTTTTTTGTTCTGTTTTTAAATGCCTCATCAGAGCAGCAAGATGTAAACACAGAATAAGGTCTAGCTTTGCCTTCTGGCCCATTGTTACCCACTGTTTCATTTCCTTTTTGGAGAGAATATGCACTGAGTCTGTGTTTTAGCTAGGCTTCCATGAATCTCAGCCTCCTCTTCTTCCCATTGCTGGATCTCAGATGATTCCTCCTTTGTGTAGAGACACAGCAGCCTGTGGCTTGCTGCCAGAACTTGCTTTGCTTCTTTTTGCATATATTTGTCTGTTTAAGAAGAGGAAAGCATTTTTGATAACTTTTTATCTCAGCCTATGGCTTCCAGGTATAGAGGAATTTAAAATGCTTGTTTTCCAATGTTTCTTTTAATGTTATATTTTATGAAAAAAAGAATATGGTAGTCACTGTGAGTAAACACAGACAACCTGATGGGTTTAATGTAATACAAAGTTAGACCAGTGCGTGTGATTAGCTGGTAATAGAATCATAGAATCATTTTGGTTGGAAGGGACCTTAAAAATCATCCAATTCCAACCACCCTGCCATGGGCAGGGATACTGTCCACCAGAGCAGGTTGCTCAAAGCCTCATCCACCCTGGCCTTGAAGACATCCAGGGATGAGGCATCCACCACCTCTCTGGGCAACCTGTACCTCACCACCCTCTCCATGAAGAACTTCCTGATGTCTAATCTAAACATCCCCACTTTCAATATAAACCCATTACCCCTTGTCCTGTCACTACAGGCCCTTGTAAAAAGTCGCCCCCAGCTTCCTTGTAGCCCCTTCAGGTACTGGAAGGTGCTATAAGGTCTCCCTGGAGCCTTCTCTTCTCCAGGCTGAACAAGCCCAACTCTCTCAGCCTGTCCCCATAGCAGAGGACTATGATGCTCCCCTATGAGCATCTTCGTGGACTCCTCTGG